>NC_091176.1:33977340-34094840 GCF_040958095.1 Procambarus clarkii
CCTAATTGTGCTTGCGGGGGTTGAGCTTTGGCTCTTTGGTCCCGCCTCTAAACTGTCAATCAACAGGTGTACAGGTTCCTGAGCCTACTGGGCTCTATCATATTTACATTTGAAAGTGTGTATGGAGTCAGACTCCACCACATCACTGCCTAGAGTATTACATTTATTAACTACTCTGACACTGAAAAAATTCTTGCTAACGTCTCTGTGGCTCATCTGGGTTCTAAGTTTCCACCTGTGTCCCTTTGTTCGTGTTCCACCCGTGCTGAAGAGTTTGTCTTTGTCCACCCTGTCAATTCCCCTGAGAATTTTGTAGGTGGTTATCATGTCTCCCCTTACTCTTCTGTTTTTCACGGATGTGAGGTTCAGCTCCTTTAGCCTTTCCTCATTGCTCACTCCTCTCAGTTTCGGGACGAGACTGGTGGCATACCGCTGGATCTTCTCTAAATTTGTCTTGTGTTTAACTAGGCATGGGCCCCAGGCTGGAGCTGCATACTCCAGGATTGGTCTTACATAAGTGGTATACAAGGTCCTGAACGATTTCTTACACAAGTTTCTAAAGGCAGTTCTTATGCTGGCCAGTCTAGCATATGCCGCTGATGATAATCTTGTGACGAGGGCCTCTGGGGACAGGTTCGGTGTGATATCAACCCCCAGATCTTTCTCTCTATTTGACTCTTGTATGATTTCATCTCTCAGATAATACCTTGTGTTCAGCCTCCTGCTCCCTTCGCCTAATTTCATTACCTTACACTTTCCTGAGCTAAACTTTAGCAGCCATTTTCTAGACCATTCCTCCAGTTAGTCCAGGTCATCCTGTAGTCTCTGTCTATCTTCATCCATCTTGATTCTTCTCATAATTTTTGTATCATCAGCAAACATTGAGAGGAACGAGTCTATACCCTCCGGAAGATCGTTTACATATATTAGAACCTGGATGGGTCCAAGTACTGAGCCCTGTGGCACTCCGCTGGTGACAATTCGCCACTCTGATGTCTCCCCCCTCACCGTTACTCGCTGTTTCCTGTTCATTAACTACTTCTTATCCACTGGAGCACCTTACCTTTTACTCCTGCCTGATGCTCGAACTTTTATAACAGCCTTTTATGGGGTACTGTGTCAAAGGCTTTTTGGCAGTCCAGGAAAATGCAGTCGGCCTACCCTTCTCTTTCCTGCCTAACTTTTGTTGCCTAGTCATAGAATTCTATTAAACCTGTGAGGCACGATTTACCATCCCTGAACCCCTGGTTGTGGTGTGTTACAAAGTTATTTCCTTCCAGATGCTATACGAGCCTTTTCCTCACGATCTTCTCCATCACCTTGCATGGTATACAAGTTAGGGAAACTGGTCTGTAGTTCAATGCCTCTTGCCTGTTATCCTTCTTGTATATTTGGACTACGTTAGCTGTCTTCCAACTTTCTGGTAAGTCTCCAGTTTTCAGTGACCTGTTATACACCATAGAAAGTGGTACACTTAGTGCTTCTACACCTTCCTTTAGTATCCATGGGGAGATTCTGTCAGGTCCAACAGCCTTTGTTACATCCAGCTCCAGCAGACACCTTTTGACCTCATAACTGGCAAGGTCAAATTCCTCCAAGGTTGCTTGGTTTGCCTCCTCCTCATTTAGTGCAGGGGCTTCTCCTCGTTCTATTGTGAAGACCTCCTGGAATCTCTTGTTAAGTTCTTCAAACCTTCAAACACGTCCTTATCAATCTCTGTGTATCTGTTCTCCTCTTTTCTCAGTTTCATCACTTGTTCCTTCACTGCTGTTTTCCTCCTGGTGTGGCTGTGGAGCAGCTTTGGTTGGGTCTTGGCTTTACTCGCTATGTCATTTTCAAACTGTCTCTCTGCTTCCCTCCTCACTTTGAGGTACTTATTTCTGACCCTCTGGTATCTCTCCCTGCTCTCCGGTGTTCTGTTATTGCTGCAGTTTCTCCATGTTTATTTACTCAGTTGCTTCACTGCCTTGCATTCCTGGTTGAACCATGGGTTTTTCTGTTGTTTTCGTTTTTCTCCTTTTGGACGGAGATAAACCTGTCTGCAGCTTCCTGGCACTTCTGGGTGACAAAATCCATCATGTCCTGCACATTCTTGTCTCTAAGTTCTGTTTCCCATGGTATTCCCCTGAGGAAGTTCCTCATCTCGTCATATTTTCCTCTTCGGTAATTTAGTCTTTTTTCCTCTGATCCCATCCTTGGAAAGGTTAACCCTACCTCCACCAAGTACTCAAAAATCACTACACTGTGGTCACTCATTCTTATGGGGGCTTCAACTTTGACTTCCTTTATTTCTGACTCATTCAGGGTGAATATCAAGTCGAGTCTAGCTGGTTCATCTTTGCCTCTCACTCTTGTGGGTTCCTTGAGATGCTGGGTCAGAAAGTTCCTTGTGTGTGTGTGTGTGTGTGTGTGTGTTTGTGTGTGGGGTGGGTGGTGTATGGTGGTGGGGTGGGGGGGGGTGGGATTGGCAGTGTGATCTTTTGACACTAAGGTGACAGAAGCTAATACCTTCATGAGCCGTATACGTCAAGATTCTTTACTTTCTTTAGTTAGTTTCCAAGTCTACTTGTATCACTAAAAACACTGTAGACACAAACACTGGAGTGTGTGTATGGGGAGGTTAGGGGGAGAGAAATTGGGAGGAAGAGGAGAGGCACAGAAGAGATCTATTTGCGTAAGCTTAAGGGGGGAGAGGGAGGAGGAGGGGGAGAGATTGGAGGTATATTCAGTTGCCGAACAGTTGTCAACTAAATGTCAAAGGCCAATATCTAACCAGTTCCCATGCAGGGGGGTGGGGGGAGGTAGTGCTTTGGGTCAGATACCCATACCTACCCATAGTAGGTATATACCCATCCATATACCCATAGTACCCGTATATATATACCCATATACCCATATATATACACATAGTAGGTAGATACCCATCCTACCCATAGTAGGAAAACAGCATGTAAAGGATTTGGGAATAATAATGTCTGACGACCTAACGTTTAAGGAGCATAACCAAGCAAATATTGCGACAGCCAGAAAAATGATAGGATGGATTACGAGAACTTTCAAATCCAGGGATCCCATCACAATGGTTGTACTCTTCAAGTCACTTGTGTTGTCCCGTCTTGAGTACTGCTCAGTACTCACTTCCCCCTTCAGAGCAGGAGAGATTGCTGAAATAGAGGGAATACAGAGAACATATACGGCACGCATAGACGCAATAAAGCACCTAAATTATTGGGATCGTCTCAAAGCCCTCCAAATGTACTCACTAGAAAGAAGACGAGAGAGATATCAAATAATATACACCTGGAAGATACTGGAGGGCCAAGTACCAAATCTACACAGTAAAATAACAACGTATTGGAGTGAACGATATGGAAGAAAATGCAGAATAGAACCAGTGAAGAGCAGAGGTGCCATAGGCACAATCAGAGAACACTGTATAAACATCAGAGGTCCGTGGTTGTTCAACGTCCTCCCAGCAAGCATAAGAAATATTGCCGGAACAACCGTGGACATCTTCAAGAGGAAACTAGATTTATTCCTCCAAGGAGTGCCGGACCAGCCGGGCTGTAGTGGGTATGTGGGCCTGCGGGCCGCTCCAAGCAACAGCCTAGTGGACGAAACTCTCACAAGTCAAGCCTGGCCTCGGGCCGGGCTTGGGGAGTAGAAGAACTCCCAGAACCCAATCAACCAGGTATCAACCAGATGGGGTGGGAAAGAGGAGGGTGGGGGCGTTTATTCTGTGACTGGCGTGATGTTTCACTTAAGTTAAAACCGTTTCGTATTTTGATTTACTCCATCCCTTTACTGTGTGTGTGTGTGTGTGTGTGTGTGTGTGTGTGTGTGTGTGTGTGTGTGTGTGTGTGTGTGTGTGTGTGTGTGTGTGTGTGTGTGTGTGTGTGTGTGTGTGTGTGTGTGTGTGTGTGTGTGTGTGTGTGTGTGTGTGTGTGTGTGTGTGTGTTTGTGTGTGTGTGTGTGTGTGTGTGTGTGTGTGTGTGTGTGTGTGTGTTTGTGTGTGTGTGTGTGTGTGTGTGTGTGTGTGTGTGTGTGTGTGTGTGTGTGTGTGTGTGTGTGTGTACTCACCTAGTTGTGTCTGCAGGATCGAGTATTGACTCTTGGATCCCGCCTTTCGAGCATCGGTTGTTTACAGCAATGACTCCTGTCCCATTTCCCTATCATACCTGGTTTTAAAATTATGAGTAGTATTTGCTTCCACAACCTGTTCCTGAAGTGCATTCCATTTTCCCACTACTCTCACGCTAAAAGAAAACTTCCTAACATCTCTGTGACTCATCTGAGTTTCAAGCTTCCATCCATGTCCCCTCGTTCTGTTACTATTCCGTGTGAACATTTCGTCTATGTCCACTCTGTCAATCCCTCTGAGTATTTTATGCATTCATATCATGTCCCCCCTCTCCCTTCTTCTTTCTAGTGTCGTAAGGCACAGTTCCCTCAGGCGCTCCTCATACCCCATCCCTCGTAGCTCTGGGACGAGTCTCGTTGCAAACCTCTGAACCTTTTCCAGTTTCATTATATGCTTCTTCAGATGGGGACTCCATGATGAGGCGGCATACTCTAGGACTGGCCTCACGTAGGCAGTGTAAAGCGCCCAAAATGCCTTCTTGTGTGTGTGTTTGCTTGTGTGTGTGTGTTTGCTTGTTTGTGTGTTTGCTTGTTTGTGTGTTTGCTTGTGAGTGTGAGTGTCACGAGGGTCCCCTATGTGTCACACTTCTACACGGAATGAGCCACTTTGTGAGTCTAAATGTATATGATAAACTGAACATGATTTCTCTTATAATTGACCTTACTGTACATCAGTTAACCGACAGGAGCAGGCAGTACTCACCGGCCAAAACCGTCCCGCTCACACAACCAGGTGAGTTTATAATGATTTCCTTATGTCGTGGACCTCGGTGGATTCGTCGTCTCTCCACGTGGTGTGGAGTCCCACTCTTCCACTGAGTGCCAGTAGATCGGTGCTGGTGGTTGTTTCAGTATGCTGTATCCTTTCGCCTGTTGTGTTACCGTTCACTAATTTACTGTATCACTGTTCTCTATAGCCCAATTATACCTTGATACAAATATATAAACATCGGCCTCGTGGCCCTGTGTGGTGACCTGTTGTTGTCTGGACTCTCCATACAAGCTTAGTGGTTCGCTATGGTGAACACAAAAGTAAATATTTATGTATAACGTGTATATATAGTGTAATAACAGCAAAAGGAGTATGTTGGGAGGAGCCATTTTGGTGAGGAAGGGAGTGAGGCTGTCGTCTGCTGGCTGGTGTGTGACATGTCATGCCATGAATTGTGGCCACTATGCTGTTTGGACACCATGCCAGCTTAATTGTACAATTATGGTGCATAAAAGATTAAGATACTTATATAAAACGTGTGTATATAGTTTAATTAATGCACAAACAGTATTGTGGGAGGAGGAATGTTGGCGAATAAGGTGTTGAAGGAGTGAGGGAGATGGCGTCGGCTGGCTGGGTCTGGCAGTTCACTCTTGTTGTTTGGACTCACCATTCCAGTTTTGTGGTTCGCTATGGTGAACACAAATGTATATACCTATATATAACCTGTATATATATAGTGTAATAACAGTAAAAGGATATGCTGGGAGGAGGCATTTTGGTGAGGGACGTGTTAGTGTGGGAGGGAGTGAGGCTTTTGTCTGCTGTGTCACTTGTCATGCAGATTCTTGTGGCCACTATGTTGATTGGACATCATGATAGCTTTGTTGTACAATTATGTTGAATAAAACATGTAGATACGTATATATAACGTGTGTGTGTGTGTATAGCGTATTAACAGTATTAACAGCACAAACAGGAGGATTTGGGAGGAGTGGGAGGAGGATTTTTGGTGAGTGAGGTAGCATCGTCTGCTGGCTGTGGTATTGGTTGCCACTATATTGTTTGGACACCATACCAGATTAGTAGTACATTTGGTTTACACATTTTATTATATAGATATAACACACTACACACTATTGAATTATATTACTGCAAAAAAAAACTGAGAAAGAAACAGACATTGAAATAATTAGGTAATAATGTCTTTGTGGCAAATGCTGCCTGCCGCGAGGTGGAGAAGACTGCCAGAGGACGTCCCCTTGTTCTCCCCACCATTACCCCCTCCCCAATCTCGTCGTCCTCAATACCATCCCCCACTCCCGTCCCCTCGTCTTCCCCACCATTACCCGCTCCCTCATCTGATGCATTCCCAAATGATATGATGTTCCCATCAGAAAATTGGGAACATCAAATGATCTGATGTTCCCATCAGATAATTGAGAACATCAAATGATCTGATGTTCCCACGACTGAAAGAGAAGAAAAACAATTAAAAAACGAAATGAAAAACAATGACAAAATAAAAAAATAAAATATTCTCATGAAATGAGTGGGTATGTATGAGTTATTAACCATACATTACCATGTGAATAGTAAACAACAGAGCTCAATTCCATCACAATGTCACACAAAATAATGAAATCAAAATGAAAATAATTTGAAAGCTATGAAAAATCAATTTATCATTGATATTGGAAACACTGAAATGGAATTATAACATATTTAGTATAGCGTGAGTTGCTCTTTCGTGCAACAGATGGCGGTGTTCTTCAAAAATCCATGTTTTAAACTGTCACAGGTGTGGCATCTATATTTATACTCACAAAATTAGCGGTATGGTAAACAACACAGCTCAATTCCAATACAGTGTCACACAAAATATTTAAATCCACATTAAAATAAATCGAAATCTACAAAAATTCAATTGATCAATGCAATCGGAAACATTGAAATGGAATTAATAATATATTTAGTATATCGTGTGTGTTGCTATTACGTGCAACAGATGGTGCTAAATTAAAAAAGAAAAACGTTTTTACTTGTCACAGGTGTGGCATCAATATAGTAAGTATATAAAAACACACACATATTCGAATGGAACGTTGTGTCAGAATTTCAAAGCAATCGGTGAAGAACTTTGAGAGATTACAGAGTGTATTGCTCTTATGTCCAACAGATGGCACTGCTTTTCAAAAAAAGCATGTTTTTTCCTGTCACAGGTGAGGCAGGCATATAGTAGCGATATAAAAACATGCGGCTATTCAAAACCAACGTTGTTTCAAAATTTCAAAGCAGTCGGTAAAGAGGTTTCGAAGATTTCTCTCACATGAAAAACACATGAAAAACAGTTTAAAAAAAATATATCTTTTGTTTCCGTCACAGACATGACATCTATATAGCATGTATATAAAAACCCGTTCGGATGCGAATGGAATATTGTGTAAAAATTTCAAAGCAATCAGTGAAGAACGTTCGGAGATTAGCCATTTTGAACAAACGAATATTTACATTTTTATTTATATACATATAATATATATATGTTGTACCTAGTAGCCAGAATGCATTATTTGGCCTACTATGCATGGCTCGGTTTGCCTAATAAGCCAAGTTTTCATGAATTTATATATTTATTTCGTATTTTTTCTTATGAAATGATAAATCTATCCATTTCATTATGTATGAGTTCATTTTTTGTTATTTTGAGTTAAAACTAACATAGGTATATGACCGAACCTAACCAACCATACCTAACCTAACCTAACCTAATATATATATATATATATATATATATATATATATATATATATATATGCAAACAAGCCTGAATGGTCCCCAGGACTATATACAACTGAAAACTCACACCCCAGAAGTGACTCGAACCCATACTGCCAGGAGCAACGCAACTGGTATGTACAGGGACGCCTTAATCCGCTTGACCATCACGACCGGACAAAAAGGAAGTGATAGCCGAAGCTATTTGAACCACTTCCCCGCCGGCACTCGGATGGTAATCTTGGGCATAGCATTTTATCAAATCACCTCATTCTTTGGGGCACACGTGAGGAACACAAATGCAAACAAGCCTGAATGGTCCCCAGGACTATATACAACTGAAAACTCACACCCCAGAAGTGACTCGAACCCATACTTCCAGGAGCAACGCAACTGGTATGTACAGGGACGCCTTAATCCGCTTGACCATCACAACCGGACAAAAAGGAAGTGATAGCCGAAGCCATTTGAACCACTTCCCCGTCGGCACTTGGATGGTAATCTTGGGCATAGCATTTTATCAAATCACCTCATTCTTTGGGGCACACGTGAGGAACACAAATGCAAACAAGCCTGAATGGTCCCCAGGACTATATACAACTGAAAACTCACACCCCAGAAGTGACTCAAACCCATACTGCCAGGAGCAACGCAACTGGTATGTACAGGGACGCCTTAATCCGCTTGACCATCACGACCGGACAAAAAGGAAGTGATAGCCGAAGCTATTTGAACCACTTCCCCGCCGGCACTCGGATGATAATCTTGGGCATAGCATTTTATCAAATCACCTCATTCTTTGGGGTGATTGACAGATGAGACCATGGCTGCCGTATTAGTCTGCCCGTGCATGGCCGCAAATACACCGGTGCTCGGTGGAGATAGGGGCAGCAAGACGCAGAGCAACACCAATGCTTAGGGTCCGATGGTCCAGGCGGGTGCCCAAGGCGGAATTAGGGACTTCCAACAGGAAGTCCTCGGCATGGGGCGCTTGCACAGCTAGAAGACGCGCTTTGTCCTTCCTGGAAGCGGCCTCCAGCAATGATGTGGCGATGTTCTCCACTATGGGGCTATCCCATTTGGACTGTTTGCAGTCATTTGGAAAAGTCGGTCGAGGATGAGAGTTGACAAGAGTGTCCCACTGACCGGCTCCTTCCGCGAATTTGGGATCATGAATCCCAATGAAGTCTCTTAGGTGTTCCGGTAGTATTTCCTTAACTAATTCACCTGTTGCACTGGTCAAGGATAAGAATGCCGGCAATGCTAACTGTGTCGCCTTGCGAATACCTATCCCCCCGAATCTAACTGGGAGCGTTGCTTGGTCCCATTGGTTATCTTGCAGGGAGAGGTTTAACACTTTCACGGATATTGACCTTAGGAGTGTGTCATATTCTGTTAATTTTGGGCTGTCGAAGGAGGGAGCACACCTTAGGAAATAGGTCAGTCTGGGCAAAGCCAGGCACCTTGTGAGAAGGTACAAAGCATCGTGGGTGTCCAAAGCCCTATTCTTCCCTCCATCCTTCTCAGGTCGTTCAGCTTTTCTTCGAGGACTACCTCAATGGCGCTCGAGCCTAGAGGTGCCCCTAGTTCCTGTAAACTATTTTACAGGAACTTCTTTTCCACAGCTCATAAAACAGAGGAAAGGGTCCTGAAAGATATTGTTGATAGGAACGTTATCCATATAGATAAAAATCAGAAGATACAATTGACGATTTACTATGAAAACCAAAAAAACGGTCAACCTACTCATGAGAAACTCTCCAGACACAAAGCAGAACGTTTTAAAAGAGATCAACGTCGTCTATGCCTTCAAATGCCTACTTGGAGACTGTAAGCCTCAAAGAACTCAGTATATAGCAGGGGTGGGCAACCTCTTGGCACGCAAGAGCATAGGAAAAGAAAAAGATTATTCAGCGCATTAAAGATTTGCCTGTGAGTAGGAAAACAGTTAAGGATAGGATACTTAAGTTGGAAAGAAATACAGCTGAACAATTGACAAAAGATTTGTCTTCATGCAAGTTATTTTCTATTTGTGTTGATGAAAGTACAGACATTACATCATCAGCTAGGCTAGCCATATATTCTAGATTTTGAAGGGGTGATGAAGTATGTGAAGAGATGGTTGCTCTTGCATCACTACCTGAGCGTACTACCGGGGCTGAAATATGTAAAACAGTTGTGAACGAATTCTCTACTCGGCAAATTGACATTTCAAAAGTAGTATCCGTCACAACAGATGGTGCCCCAAACATGACTGGTGAGAAGGCAGGATTTGTAAATCTGTTTGCAAAAAGTGTTGGTCATCCACTGATTGGCTTCCATTGCATCATACATGAGGAGGCTATATGTGCAAACGCTGGCCTAAAGGAACTGCAAGAAGTGATGCAAACAGTTACCAAGGTTGTTAATTACATTTGTGGTCGGCCTTTAAATAAAAGCCAATTTCAAACTCTACTGGATGAGGTAGAATCTGTGTATAAAGGACTGAAAATGTACAACCATGTTCGTTGGCTTAGCAGAGGCTTGGTTCTGAAACGATTTATTGAATGCTTAGATGAGATAAAGCTCTATTTGAACGACCAACAAGTGTCATACCATGAATTTTCTGACATCGTGTGGGTTTGTAAACTGATGTTTTTTGAAGATTTTTGTGAACATATAAATGAATTGAATATTAGGTTACAGGGCTCTTGTAAGACACTTGATGTTATGTTTTGTTACATAAAAGCTTTTGAAATGAAGCTTAAAGTTTTTAAGAGGGATGTAGATAATGAGAAATTTAGATACTTTCCAAACCTAAAGAGGTACATCAGTGATCTAAAAGATGACAGAACAGACCACAAATGTCTTCAAAGATGTTTGTAAACATTATCGAGTCAACAGTTTGGCAGTTCTCTACAAGATTTGCCAAATTCAGAGAACTGGAAGACACAGTAAAGTTCATCAAGTTTCCAGACAGCATCAAAATGGATGAACTAAACTTGCAAATGTTTTCATGGATAGACATGGATGATTTTGAGATGCAGTTGATTGAATTTCAGAGTAGCTCAATTTGGAAGCAGAAATTTGTTGACCTTAGAGTTGACTTGGAAAATATTGAAAAAGAGAGATTAGAGATGAAAGTAACACAGAGAAATGCAGAAAACGAAGTATAAAGGACTTGGAATACTATTCCAGAAAATTATATCTGTTTAAAAAACCTTGCAACAGCATTCCTAACCATGTTTTCGTCTACATATGCTTGCGAATCTTTGTTCTCAATTATGAACTTTGTTAAGTCTCGTAACAGGAGTAGCATGACAGATGAAACTAGCGCTGCATGCATATCTCTCAATGTTACAAAATATAAACCCGATGTAAAATCTCTGTCATCAGTTATGCAGCAGCAGAAGTCTCACTGACAGTATATAAAAGGAGTCAACAAAGTTTTTTATCTGTTGTATTCTATTAAAGTCACAAAAGCTTAAAGGCTGTTGAAATGTACTTCTGAAGGTTAAATAAAAAAAAAATATGTTTATATAATATAATATGTTTTACTGCACTGAGGTAATTTATTATTTTTTTCGTTTAAAAAGTTCTTAAGAGATACCAAGTATGTTCTAAAAAAAATAGTTGGCACGTGGAAAAAGTTTGTGTCAGAGATTTGGCTGATTTTGGCACGCACTCTCAAAAAGGTTGCCCACCCCTGGTATATAGGCAAGACAACAACATCTCTTTCCAGGCGATTAACGATGCATAAGCAACAGGGCTCCATTAAGGAACATATAATCTCTTCCAACAACCAGACCATCACCAGAGAAGTCTTAACAAAAAATACGGAAATCATCGATAGATACAGCGATAGCAGGCGGCTTGATATTTGCGAGGCACTACACATTAAGAAGTCGACACCTGCAATCAACAGCCAATTAATGCACAACTATATTCTACCCACTTCAAGACTTCGCACCAATATAGAAGCAACAAGAAATATGGGCCAATAGGCCCTTTGCAGTTACTTCCATTCTTCCTTTTAACTTACAAAATATTATACCCATTGTTTCGTGTTCTGTCTTGTGTTGAAAGTTTGTTTTCACCTCATCCAAAACTGTTGTAACATATCACATCACCAAAATGCAGGTATTAAATCGAAGCTGTTTAAAACTCTGTTATAGTTGTGTGTGTCTAAACTAAAGTCTTTGAAAATGTAATTAGATATTACGAAACACGTTCAAGTTTCGCGTCAGACTAGAAATAAAAAGGAATTTTGGAGAATTGATTTTTCAGTTACCATCAACAGTGAAAAGAAATATAAGAAATATTGAGAAAATTCGTGTTAGAATTATTAATCTTACTTTTTCGGTCATATTTAATAATATAAATATATATATATATATATATATATATATATATATAAATATATATATATATATATATATATATATATATATATATATATATATATATATATATATATATATATATATATATATATATATATATATAATAGGGGTGGTAGGAGAGGAAAAGATTAAAGTATTCAGTAAGAATCCACAAGGTCTTCTCTGAACACGATTTATTTTTCTTCGAGGATGTGGGTCCCTTTAATTAAACCAGTGGTGGTACCCCTATATATATATATATATATATATATATATATATATATATATATATATATATATATATATATATATATATATATATATATATATATATGTCGTACCTAGTAGCCAGAACGCACTTCTCGGCCTACTATGCAAGGCTCGATTTGCCTAATAAGCGAAGTTTTCCTGAATTAATATATTTTCTCTAATTTTTTTCTTATGAAATGATAAAGCTTCCCATTTCATTATGTATGAGGTCAATTATTTTTTATTGGAGTTAAAATTAACGTTGATATATGACCGAACCTAACCAACCCTACCTAACCTAACCTAACCTATCTTTATAGGTTAGGTTAGGTTAGGTACCCGAAAAAGTTAGGTTAGGTTAGGTTAGGTAGGTTAGGTAGTCAAAAAACAATTATTTCATGAAAACTTGGCCTATTAGGCAAATCGGGCCATGCATAGTAGGCTGAGAAGTGCGTTCTGGCTATTAGGTACGACATATATATATATATATATATATATATGTCGTACCTAGTAGCCAGAACTCACTTTTCAGCCTACTATTCAAGGCCTGATTTGCCTAATAAGCCAAGTTTTCCTGAATTAATATATTTACTATAATTTTTTTCTTATGAAATGATAAAGCAACCCTTTTCTCTATGTATGAGGTCAATTTTTTTTTATTGGAGTTAAAATTAACGTAGATATATGACCGAACCTAACCAACCCTACCTAACCTAACCTAACCTATATTTATAGGTAAGGTTAGGTTAGGTAGCCAAAAAAAGCTAGGTTTGGTTAGGTTAGGTAGGTTAGGTAGACGAAAAAACATTAATTCATGAAAACTTGGCTTATTAGGCAAATCGGGCCTTGAATAGTAGGCTGAGAAGTGCGTTCTGGCTATTAGGTACGACATATATATATATATATATATATATATATATATATATATATATATATATATATATATATATATATGTCGTACCTAGTAGCCAGAATGTACTTCTCAGCCTACTATGCATGGACTGATTTGCCTAATAAGCGAAGTTTTCCTGAATTAATATATTTTCTCAAATTTTTTTGTTATGAAATAGTAAAGTTAACCATTTCATTATGAATGAGGTCAATTTTTTTTATTGGAGTTAAAATTAACGTAGATATATGACCGCGTACCTAACCAACCCTACCTAACCTAACCTAACCTATCTTTATAGGTTAGGTTGGGTTAGGTAGCCGAAAATGTTAGGTTAGGTTAGGTTAGGTAGGTTAGGTAGTCGAAAAACAATTAATTCATGAAAACTTGGCTTATTAGGCAAATCGGGCCTTGCATAGTAGGCTGAGAAGTGCGTTCTGGCTACTAGGTACGACATATATATATATATATATATATATATATATATATATATATATATATATATATATATATATATATATATATATATATATATATGTATCTATATGTATGTATATATATATATATATATATATATATATATATATATATATATATATATATATATATATATATATATATATATATATGTATCTATATATATGTATATATATATATATATATATATATATATATATATATATATATATATATATATATATATATATATATATATATATATGTTGTACCTAGTAGCCAGAACGTCGTATTCGGCCTACTATGCAAGGCCCGATTTGCCTAATAAGCCAAGTTTTCCTGAATTAATATATTTTCTCTAATTTTTTTCTTATGAAGTGATAAAGCTACCCATTTCATTATGTATGAGGTCAATATTTTATTTTTGGAGTTAAAATTAACGTAGATATATGACCAAACCTAACCAACCCTACCTAACCTAACCTAACCTATCTTTATAGGTTAGGTTAGGTTAGGTAGCCGAAAACGTTAGGTTAGGTTAGGTTAGGTAGTCGAAAAACAATTAATTCATGAAAACTTGGCTTATTAGGCAAATCGGGCCTTGCATAGTAGGCATAGAAGTGAGTTCTGGCTACTAGGTACGACATATATATATATATATATATATATATATATATATATATATATATATATATATATATATATATATATATATATATATATATATATATATATATATATATATATATATATATATATATATGTCGTACCTAGTAGCCAGAACACACGTTTATGCCTACTATGCAAGGCCCGATTTGCCTAATAAGCCAAGTTTTCCTGAATGATTATATTTTCTCTAATTTTTTTCTTATGAAATGATAAAGCTACCCATTTCATTATGTATGAGGTAAATTTTTTTTATTGGAGTTAAAATTAACGTAGATATATGACCGAACCTAACCAACCCTACCTAACCTAACCTAACCTATCTTTATAGGTTAGGTTAGGTTAGGTAGCCGAAAAAGTTAGGTTAGGTTAGGTTAGGTAGGTTAGGTAGTCGAAAAACAATTAATTCATGAAAACCTGGCTTATTAGGCAAATTGGGCCTTGCATAGTAGGCTGAGAAGTGCGTTCTGGCTACTAGGTACGACATATATATATATATATATATATATATATATATATATATATATATATATATATATATATATATATATATATATATATATATATATATATATTTATATATATATATGTCGTACCTAGTAGCCAGAACGCACTTCTCAGCCTATTATGCAAGGCCCGATTTGCCTAATAAGCCAAGTTTTCATGAATTAATTGTTTTTCGACTACCTAACCTACCTAACCTAACCTAACCTACCTTTTTGGGCTACCTAACCAAACCTAACCAATAAAGATAGGTTAGGTTAGGTAAGGTAGGGTTGGTTAGGTTCGGTCATATATCTACGTTAATTTTAACTCCAATAAAAAAAAATTGACCTCATACATAATGAAATGGGTAGCTTTATCATTTCATAAGAAAAAAATAGAAGAAATATATTAATTCATGAAAACTTGGCTTATTAGGCAAATCGGGCCTTGCATAGTAGGCCAAAAAGTGAGTTCTGGCTACTAGGTACGACATATATATATATATATATATATATATATATATATATATATATATATATATATATATATATATATATATATATATATATATATATATATATATATATATATGTCGTACCTAGTAGCCAGAACGCACTTCTCAGCTTACTATGCAAGGCCCGATTTGCCTAATAAGCCAAGTTTTCATGAATTAATTGTTTTTTGACTACCTAACCTAACCTAACCTAACTTTTTCTGCTACCTAACCTTACGTAACCTAGAAAGATAGGTTAGGTTAGGTTAGGTAGGGTTGGTTAGGTTCGGTCATATATCTACGTTAATTTTAACTCCAATAAAAAAAAATTGACCTCATACACGATGAAATGGGTAGCTTTATCATTTCATAAGAAAAAAAGTAGAGAAAATATATTAATTCAGGAATATTTGGCTTATTAGGCAAATCGGGCCTTGCATAGTAGGCTGAGAAGTGCATTCTGGCTACTAGGTACGACATATATATATATATATATATATATATATATATATATATATATATATATATATATATATATATATATATATATATATATATATATAAATATATATATATATATTTATATATATATATATATATATATATATATATATATATATATATATATATATATATATATATAAATATATATATGTCGTACCTAATAGCCAGAACGCCCTTCTATGCCTACTATGCAAGTCCTGATTTGCCTAATAAGCCAAGTTTTAATGAATTAATTGTTTTTCGACTACCTAACCTACCTAACCTAACCTAACCTAACTTTTTCGGCTACCTAACCTAACCTAACCTATAAAGATAGGTTAGGTTAGGTTAGGTAGGGTTGGTTAGGTTCGGTCATATATCTACGTTATTTTTAACTCCAATAAAAAAATATTGACCTTATACATAATGAAATGGGTAGCTTTATCATTTCATTAGAAAAAAAATTTGAGAAAATATAATAATTCATGAAAACTTGGCTTATTAGGCAAATCAGTCCATGCATAGTAAGCTGAGAACTGCGTTCTGGCTAAGTAGGTACGACATATATATATATATATATATATATATATATATATATATATATATATATATATATATATATATGTATGTATATATATATATATATATATATATATATATATATATATATATATATATATATATATATATATATATATATATATATATATATATATATATATATATATATATATATATATATATATATATATATATATATATGTCGCACCTAGTAGCCAGAACTCACTTCTCAGCCTACTATGCGAGGCCCGATTTGCCTAATAAGCCAAGTTTTACTGAATTAATATATTTTCTCTAATTTTTTTCTTATGAAATGATAAAGCTACTCATTTCATTATGTATGAGGTCAATTTTTTTTATTGGAGTTAAAATTAACGTAGATATATGACCGAACCTAACCAACCCTACCTAACCTAACCTAACCTATCTTTATAGGTTAGGTTAGGTTAGGTAGCCGAAAACGTTAGGTTAGGTTAGGTTAGGTTAGGTTAGGTAGGTTAGGTTGTCGAAAAAACATTAATTCATGAAAACTAGGCTTATTAGGCAAATTGGGCCTTGCATAGTAGGCTGAGAAGTGAGTTCTGGTTACTAGGTACGACATATATATATATGTATGTATATATATATATATATATATATATATATATATATATATATATATATATATATATATATATATATATATATATATATATATATATATATATATATATATATATATATATATACAGGGTTAAAACCTCAACATATCAAGCAAATGTTAAATCCTGCGGTTGGTGATGCTGCACAAGATCTTCTTATGGAACTCACAAGGTTCGTCAACATGTGTCTGGCTGGTGAGATACCTGAGGTCATCAGGCCTCTCTTTTTTGGTGCCTCCCTCTGTGCTCTCAAAAAGAAGGACGAAGGAATCAGGCCAATCGCTGTTGGCAACACTCTCCGACGCCTGATTGCCAAGGCTGCTACGAGGGTTGTCAGCCAGCAAGCGGCTGAATTGCTGAAACCAATCCAGCTAGGATTTAGAATCCCCCAAGGCTGTGAAGCGGCTGCCCATGCAGCACGAGCATACATCACAAACATTTCTGATGAAAAGGCCCTGCTCAAACTGGACTTTAAGAATGCCTTCAACATGGTAAGAAGAGATGCAGTACTTTGTGCCGTACATCGCCATTTCCGGCCCCTCTACCCGTTCATACTATCGTGCTACAGTGGTGAATCAAAACTGCTCTTTGGTGAACATGAAATCAGATCATGTGAAGGTGTTCAGTAAGGTGATCCTCTTGCTCCCCTTCTTTTCTGCTTAGTCTTAAAAAAAATCACCGAAAGCTTGTCCAGCGAGTTCAACATCTGGTTTTTGGATGATGGCACTATAGCTGGCACCGTAGACCACCTCTTGTCAGATATCAGGAAAATAAGGGAGCAAGAAGTAAGCCTGGGTCTCGTCCTGAACCCTTCCAAGTGTGAAGTAGTCTCCTCCAACCCAGACATCGTAGCTAGAATAAGGTCTGCCTTGCCTGGAGCCCATGTCATTAGGGCCGAGAACAGCACCCTCCTTGGAGCTCCCCTCGGGTCTAACGCCATTGAGGAGATCCTCGACAAGAAAATCTCAGACCTTAGGAGGATGGAAGACAGAATAGGTGACATCGATGCCCATGGTGCTTTTTATCTCCTCACCAAATGCCTATCCCTTCCGAGGCTAACCTACTTTCTGAGGTGCGCCCCATCTTACAATAACCCAAAGCTTGACGAGTATGACCTCCTACTGAAGACCATGCTGGAAAAAGTTGTTAACCTCTCCCTCAACGAATGCCAGTGGAAACAAGCCACTCTTCCTGTCAGGCTCGGTGGCTTGGGTGTCCGCACCGCCACCCAAATTGCTGTCCCAGCCTTCCTGTCTTCCTCCTCAGCATCAGATGACCTGGTTAAGGAAATTCTACCTGACACCCTGAGTGATGTAGCGGGGATACAGGACCCCCACTACACGGAATGCGACACGAAATGGGGTGCCATGACAGACCCAGCACTCAGACCAGCCATGCCGAAAGCCAAGAAACAATCCAGTTGGGACAGCCCCATTGTAGACAAAGAAGCCACAGCTTTGCTGGAGGCAGCAACAACCCCCAGTGATCGTGCACGCCTCACAGCTGTGCAGGCTCCCCATGCAGGGGACTTCCTTCTGGCAGTCCCTATGTCTGCGACAGGCACACGTCTTGATCCGCAGGAGCTCCGTATTGCAGTCGCTCTCCGCCTTGCTGCCCCTATCCACACTGTTCACAGGTGTATTTGCGGCGAGGCAGATGCTGACGAATATGGATTGCATGGCCTGCACTGTGGAAAATCGGGTGGTTGGCACACTAGACACGACGAAGTCAACGACATCATTAAAAGAAGCCTTGCCTCTGCTCAGTGTCCAGCGGAGAGAGAGCCCCGCAACCTACTGAACCGTGACTCTGTTAGCTTTGCCGGCCGACCAGACGGAATCACACTGCGTCCGTGGAAGGGTGGCAGGCAGTTAGCATGGGACTATACTTGCGTATCCACCCTGGCAACGACATACATCACCCTCTCTGCCGGCACGGCGGGAGCCGCAGCGACACACAGAGAAAAACAAAAGTCAGTCAAGTACAGGCAATTAGATCAAAGGTACAATTTCGTTCCAATAGGGTCTGAGACCCTAGGCCCATGGGGTGAGAGTGCAAGAAGGTTTCTTAAGGATCTTGGTTCCAAGCTCATTGACACCACAAGAGACCCTAGAGCAGCAAGTTTTCTCTTTCAGCGCCTCAGTGTCGCGATCCAGAGGGGAAATGCCCGCTGCATCCTCGGTTCCTGCCCGGCGTCGGAGGAGTTCGAGGAAATCTACAGCCTCTAGGAAGCGAACTTTTTCTTGTGTCCTCTTAATGTTTATTTTTTGTATAAAATCAGATATGTAACTGTATAACCTTGCATAATAAAGTGTACATCATAATAAATAAAAAAAAGGGGGTGGTAGGAGAAGTGAACACTCTTTCGTATTCAGAGTTAAATGTCAAGTTTTTCCCTGAGTGCTCTGTGTTCCCTTCTCTGAGGCTGTGGGTCCCTATAATTGCACCAGTGGTGGTACCCCCCTATATATATATATATATATATATATATATATATATATATATATATATATATATATATATATATATATATATATATATATATATATATATATATATATATATATATATATATATATATATATATATACATACATACATATAGCCCAAGGCTATTTTATACCTTACAGGAGGACACGAGACACCTGCTGGATCCAGATCCAGCAGGTGTCTTGACCTCCTCGTAATTTTTTAATCCTTCCAAGGCCGCCTGGTTTACTTCCCTTTCTCCTAGCACAGTGACCTCATCTTGTTCTATTGTGAAGACCTCCTGGAACCTCTTGTTGAGTTCTTCACGAACACCTCTTTGTCATTCTCTGTATACGTATCCTCGCCTGTTCTAAGTTTCACTACCTGTTCTTTCACTGTTGTTTTCCTTCTGATGTGACTGTGGAGTAGCTTTAGTTCGGTCTTGGCTTTGTTTGCTATATCATTTTCATAACTTGCCTCTGCTTCTCTTCT
The DNA here is from genome assembly GCF_040958095.1 of Procambarus clarkii. Lineage (NCBI taxonomy): Eukaryota > Metazoa > Arthropoda > Malacostraca > Decapoda > Cambaridae > Procambarus > Procambarus clarkii. The sequence goes on from NC_091176.1 coordinate 33,997,214, forward strand.
CACCCTGACATACTCATTCCTGGTTCTCATGTATCTCTCTCTGCTTTCTGGTGTTCTGTTATTCCGGAAGTTCCTCCACGCCCTTTTCGTTCAGTTTCTTTGCTTCCATACATGCCTTATTATACCAAGGATTCTTCTGTTGCTTCTCGGATTTTTCCCTTTGGGCCGGGATAAACCTGTTTACTGCCTCCTGACACTTTTGGGTGACTTAGTCCATCATATCATGTACCGACTTATCTCTGAGGTCCCTGTCCCAAGGTATTTCCCTTAGGAAACTTCTCATCTACTCATAATTTCCTTTTCAGTATGCCAGCCTTTTGTTTCCTAGTTCTTTTTTTGGGGAGATAATTCCTAGCTGTACCATGTACTCAAAGTTCAATACACTCTGATCACTCATTCCCAAGGGTGCTTCCATCATAACTTCCCTTATAGCCCACTCATTTAGGGTAAATATCAAATCAAGCATTGCTGGTTCATCTTCTCCTCTCATTCTTGTTGGTTCCTTGATGTGCTGGCTTAGAAAGTTAGCTCTCCATGTTTCTGGTCCTCCATGCAAATCTCTGTTCTCCCAATCTATCTTCCCATGGTTGAAGTCTCATGATTAGTAGTCCAGATCCATTCCTGCTAGCAACAGAAGCTGCTCTCTCTATTATGTTAATGGTGGCCATGTTGTTTCTATCATATTCCTTTCTGGGTCTTCTGTCATTTGGTGGTGGATTATATATGACTACGAATATAATTTTTTGCTCTCTAGTTGTTATGGTGCCTGTTATGTAGTCACTGAAACCTTCACAGCCTTGAATAACCATCTCCTCAAAATCCCAGCCTTTTCTTACCAGCAGAGCTGCACCACTACCACCTCTTCCTTCTCTCTCTTTCCTCATAACATAATAGCCCTGTCGGAATACTGCATTTGTTATGGTTTTCGTTAGCTTTGTTTCTGTGAGAGCTATTATGTCTGGGTTTTCCTCTAGTACCCATTCTCCAAGTTCATTTGCTTTATTTGTAATTCCATATATGTTAGTATACATTGCCTTCTGGCTTACTTTCTTCTATCCCTTCTCAAATCGCCTCCTTGGTGAGTGTTCTGCTGGTGGGGGAAGCTGTTCCATGGGTGTGAGGATTTGTGAGGTGGATAACAGGGTCTCAGAGGATACTGGGATGAGGGGTGGGGGGGTCAAGTGAAGAGGGGGAGACAGGGAGGGTATGCGGTGAAGGGGGAGGGAGGGAAGCTAGGGAAAGGGGGGAAGGGGGGACATGGCGGGAGGAGGGGAGGGGAGGGGTAGAAGGGTGGGGATTGGGTGTGGGGGGAGGGAGATTTTGCTGAGTATTTGTGTACTCACCTATTTGTACTCACCTATTTGTGCTTGCAGGATCTAGTATTGACTCTTGGATCCCGCCTTTCCAGCTATCGGTTGTTTACAGCAATGACTCCTGTCCCATTTCCCTATCATACCTAATTTTAAAAGTATGAATAGAGTTTGCTTCCACAACCTGTTCCCCAAGTGCATTCCATTTTTCCACTACTCTCACGCTAAAAGAAAACTTCCTAACATCTCTGTGACTCATCTAAGTTTTCAGTTTCCACCTATGTCCCCTCGTTCTGTTATTATTACATGCGTACATTTCATCTATTTCCACTTTGTCAATTCCCCTGAGTATTTTATACGTCCCTATCATATCTCCTCTCTCCCTTCTTTTTCTAGTGTTATAAGGTTCAGTTCCTTCAGACGCTCTTCATATTCCATCCCTCGTAACTCTGGGACAAGCCTCGTCGCAAACCTCTGAACCTTCTCCAGTTTCCTTATGTGTTTCTTCAGGTGGGGGATCCATGATGGTGTGGCATACTCTAAGACGGGTCTCACGTAGGCAGTGTAAAGCGCCCTAAAAGCCTCCTCATTTAGGTTTCTGAATGAAGTTCTAACTTTCGCCAGTGTAGATAACGCTGCTTTCGTTATCCTACTTATATGTGCCTCAGGAGATAGATTAGGTGTCACATCCACTCCCAGGTCTCTTTCTCGAATCGTTACAGTTAGGCAGTTCCCCTTCATTGTGCACTGTCCCTTTGGTCTCCTATCACCTGATCCCGTTTCATTAACTTTACATTTACTGGTGTTGAACTCCAGTTGCCATTTCCTTGACCATCTTTGCAACCTGTTTAAGTCCTCTTGGAGGATCCTACAATCCTCGTCTGTCACAACTCTTCTCATTAATTTTGCGTCATCCGCAAACATTGACATGTATGATTCCACTCCTGTAAACATATCATTTACGTAAATTATAAAGAGGATTGGTCCCAGCACCGATCCTTGAGGTACTCCACTCGGTACTATTCGCCAATCGGACTTCTCGCCCCTTACCATTATCCTCTGGCTCCTTCCTGTTAGGTAGTTCTTTACCCATGCTAGGGCCTTTCCGCTTACTCCTGCCTGCCTCTCAAGTTTGTATAGCAGTCTGTGTGAGTGTGTGTGTGTGTGTATTCACCTACTTGAATTCACCTAGTTGTGTTTGCGGGGGTTGAGCTTTGCTCTTTCGGCCCGCCTCTCAACTGTCAATCAACTGTTTACTAACTAACTTCCTCCCCCCCCCCAGGAAGCAGCCCGTGACAGCTGACTAACTCCCAGGTTCCTATTTACTGCTAGGTAACAGGGGCATTCAGGGTGAAAGAAACTTTGCCCATTTGTTTCTGCCTCGTGCGGGAATTGAACCCGCACCACAGAATTACGAGTCCTGCGCACTATCCACCAGGCTATGAGGCCGTGTGTGTGTATATGTATGTATATATATATATATATATATATATATATATATATATATATATATATATATATATATATATATATATATATATATATACATATATATATATATATATATATATATATATATATATATATATATATATATATATATATATATGTGGTACCTAATAGCCAGAACTCACTTCTTGGCCTACTATGCAGGGCTCTCGTCTTACTTAACTAAGTTAGCAAGGACTCTGTTGTTTCTGGCTAAGTGAAAACATTTTGGCCTATTATGCAGAACATTATACTGGTTTTTTGGCCAAGAATGCAAACTAACGATTGTTTGTTTGTGTATCACATGGTCACTGTAAAGTAAGATGTTGTCCATTGAATGTAGGAAGATATTTAGATAAAAATGTCAAATGGGGACGATGTACAGATTAATAATGGCCTTAATAATTGTTTGTACTAGAAATCAGTAGCAAGTGGAGAGATATGGTGCTTGAACACTTATAAATCTAAAGTTGGGAGCAAATAATGAAAAAACATTGATGAATCTTAATAATGTAATAATGCCCAACCAATTAATTCACATATCATTCTTTACATTAGAAAGGGAACTTAAGTGACTGACTGGACTCTGGTCGATGGTAGATTTAACCAGTTCAGTTATCATTTTGTGTATTTCAGAGTTACGTACTTCTTCCGTTAGTCGCAAGGCAACATTTTGTAAATGATCCACACTATCTTGAAGCCTCGACAATTTAGTTAGCACCTCAATAACAGTTATATGGGTGGTTAATTCATATTGGGGATATTTACTCAAATCTATTGAAGGTTTCGGTAATCTACCTTTGGTTTCCAGGTAATCAAGACCTTTTAAAATACAAGTAATGTGTTTCTCTTTCGTTTTGTATTTATAGTGACGATCCATATCTGGATAATTAAAGTCGTCTAATTCTTCATATCCCAATGGCCACTTTGGCCACTCGTCACCATTATTACATGATTTCACTATTTTGTTGGTAGTTTTGAGATCATCATTTGAATAAAAGGTCACTAAAATATTTTTAAGTTTTGCAGTATCATACTTTTTTCTAAAGAATAAAATATAGTTGATCATTTCATTTACTGACGACGTCATTATGTATTCGTTTTTGGTAAATGAATGGAATAGTTAAGTGAAATTCTAAATTTTTATTACTTATATACACTTCTTGCCCAAATTTTATTTCTAATAAGCACCGCCTTATAAGACAATATGCCGATTCCCAGCGAAAATGTAGTGTTTTTAGTAAAAGAAACTGCACAAAGAGAAGTCCAGCTGACCCATCCCCCTACGTAAATTTATGTGTTCTCCTTTTTGGTTGAATGGATGGATAGTTAGTGAAATTCTAAATTTTTATTACTTTTATACTTCTTGCTAATTAATTTGTGACAATAGTTACTGAAAACTTTGTTTTCATTGAATCTGTACTTATTTTTTTTTCTTACTCATTGCACATAAAGGGTTTTTTTTTGCTTGAATGTACTCACAAATAGTTGATCAGTTAACATTTTTACCTCATTTTTTTTTTTTTTAATTTCATTTAACAATTCCAAGGTTATATATATTATATAGAAATAGAAATTTAGTAGCCACATTCCTACTAACATTTGGAATATTCAGCTGCACAAACTTTTTAAAACCATGGTATCCATATTTCCCTTTAAATCTTTTACATCTTCGATTACATCAAGTTCCCAAATAGAAAAATATTTATACCAATCATGTTCGTATGGTGTAGATATTACTTTAGAACCATGTATAATTAAATTAAGACTAAAGCCACAAGAAATTGTAATTGTAAATGTTTATGCTATAAAAATATGGATGGGATCTACTCAAGAAGGATATCCTGCGGCATCCCAATTACAATTTATACTGCGAGTCGTAGTTAGGGAGGATGAAAATTATTGTTCTTATATGTTTGTGGAACTCTTCTTTAACATTGACCAAAGAACCAGCATGTTCTGTGAACATAATTTCAAGTATTCACATGATCCGGATTACTTAAAATTGCCTATCGTGGGATATAGGTCCTACGCCAAAGATCCTTCCATATTTCTGATGATGATACAAGCTTCCAATCAGGAACGAGAAGCTCTGAGAGAGATAATGATAGCAGACGGAATATCGATTCCATCGTCATTTTGTAAAGTTGATCAGGGTGCGCTGAAAAGGGTTATGTCCCTCAAACAATATTTGAATCGGCATTATTATTTTAGGTACATGATGTTTAAAAATATACGTTGGGAATTAACCCGAGATGTGAGAGATTACGAAGCATGGTTGAAAAATAAAAAATGGCTTAACTACGTTAATCACAGGATGATTCAACATAGACCCTATTGTTTATATGATGAATATTTTCATGACGTGTATGAAGATAGAATTTATAATATATGGTCTACACATTATACATTTCGGGTTTTCAGTGATGGTGATGAAAAGTGTGATGATATATGTTGTATTACGCTACGAAACCTTGACCGAATTTATCATTTAAATTCGGCGAAGAGCGAATTAATTGCTCGAATAGTGGCAAAAGAATATGGATTATTTTATATACAAAAGGTAAAACGCGTACTTTTCATAACCCGAAATCCCCATCTCTTTATGGACCTCATTCAAACGGGAGAAAAGGAAGAAATCTGTCGTTTTATTATAGAAGACGAAGGTTTATCATCATCATCATCATCATCATCACCACCTCCATGTAAAAACACCTACAATCCAAATAGTTTGCAGGCAATGTGCGTCAATCAATTTGTGAATTCCTTTTTGGATATTAATAGAATGGGATATTGGACCGTGGCCTGCTTACGTAGAGCAATCAACACCAACCCTAATATTCCTCATTTATTTAAACACCAATTAATCAACGAAGTTCAACGGAATCTAATGATTAGATCTTGGGAAAAAGAAGTGGCTGATGAACCAACTACTGAACTTTTATTTTTTTAAGAACAGATTCAATGAAAAAGTTTTTTACTGAATTGAAAATATTTGTTTATTATTCTTATAATATATAAATCTAAAGTTGGGATTAAATAATGAAAAAACATTGATGAATCTTAATAATGTAATAATGCCCAATCAATTAATTTACATATCAATCTTTACATTAGAAAGGGAACTTAAGTGACTGACTGGACTCTGGCCGATGGTAGATTTAACCAGTTCAGTTATCATTTTCTCCACTTCAGAGTTACGTACTTCTTCCGTTAGTCGCAAGGCAACATCTTGTAAATGATCCACACTATCTTGAAGCCTCGATAATTTAGTTAGCACCTCAATACCAGTTATATGGGTGGTTAATTCATATTGGGGATATTTAGCCAAATCGATTGAAGGTTTCGGTAATCTACCTTTGGTTTCCAGGTAATCAAGGCCTTTAAAAATACAAGTAATGTGTTCGTCTTTCGTTTTGTATTGATCCTTGTAATCCATCATATCTGGATAATTAAATTCGTATAATTCATATGGCCACTTGTCATCATTATTACATGATTTCACTATTTTTTTGGTAGTTTGGAGATCATCATTTGAATAAAAGGTCACTAAAATATTTTTAAGTTTTGCAGTATCATACTTTTTTCTAAAGAATAAAATATAGTTGATCATTTCATTTACTGACGACGTCATTATGTATTCGTTTTTGGTAAATGAATGGAATAGTTAAGTGAAATTCTCAATTTTTATTACTTATATACACTTCTTGCCCAAATTTTATTTCTAATTAGCACCGCCTTATAAGACAATATGCCGATTCCCAGCGAAAATGTAGTGTTTTTAGTAAAAGAAACTGCACAAAGAGAAGTCCAGCTGACCCATCCCCCTACGTAAATTTATGTGTTCCCATTTATCATTTAAATTCGGCGAAGAGCGAATTAATTGCTCGAATAGTGGCAAAAGAATATGGATTATTTTTTGCAGGCAATGTGCGTCAATCAATTTGTGAATTCCTTTTTGGATACTACTAGAATGGGATATTGGACCGTGGCCTACTTACGTAGAACAATCAACACCAACCCTAACATTCCTCATTTTTTAAAACACCAATTAATCAACGAAGTTCCACGGAATCTAATGATTAGATCGTGGGAAAGAGCAGTGGCAGATGAACCAAATACTGAACTTTTATTTTTTGTTAAGAACAAATTCACTGAAAAAGTTTTTTACTGAATTGAAAATATTTGTTTATTATTCTTCTAATAAATAAATCTAAAGTTGGGATTAAATAATGAAAAAACATTGATGAATCTTAATAATGTAATAATGCCCAATCAATTAATTTACATATCAATCTTTACATTAGAAAGGGAACTTAAGTGACTGACTGGACTCTGGCCGATGGTAGATTTAACCAGTTCAGTTATCATTTTCTCCACTTCAGAGTTACGTACTTCTTCCGTTAGTCGCAAGGCAACATCTTGTAAATGATCCACACTATCTTGAAGCCTCGATAATTTAGTTAGCACCTCAATACCAGTTATATGGGTGGTTAATTCATATTGGGGATATTTAGCCAAATCGATTGAAGGTTTCGGTAATCTACCTTTGGTTTCCAGGTAATCAAGGCCTTTAAAAATACAAGTAATGTGTTCGTCTTTCGTTTTGTATTGATCCTTGTAATCCATCATATCTGGATAATTAAATTCGTATAATTCATATGGCCACTTGTCATCATTATTACATGATTTCACTATTTTTTTGGTAGTTTTGAGATCATTATTTGAATAAAAGGTCACTAAAATATTTTTAAGTTTTGCAATATCATACTTTTTTCTAAAGAATAAAATATAGTTGATCATTTCATTTACTGACGACGTCATTATGTATTCGTTTTTGGTAAATGAATGGAATAGTTAAGTGAAATTCTAAATTTTTATTACTTATATACACTTCTTGCCCAAATTTTATTTCTAATTAGCACCGCCTTATAAGACAATATGCCGATTCCCAGCGAAAATGTAGTGTTTTTAGTAAAAGAAACTGCACAAAGAGAAGTCCAGCTGACCCATCCCCCTACGTAAATTTATGTGTTCCCATTTATCATTTAAATTCGGCGAAGAGCGAATTAATTGCTCGAATAGTGGCAAAAGAATATGGATTATTTTTTGCAGGCAATGTGCGTCAATCAATTTGTGAATTCCTTTTTGGACACTACTAGAATGGGATATTGGACCGTGGCCTACTTATGTAGAACAATCAACACCAACCCTAACATTCCTCATTTTTTAAAACACCAATTAATCAACGAAGTTCCACGGAATCTAATGATTAGATCGTGGGAAAGAGCAGTGGCAGATGAACCAACTACTGAACTTTTATTTTTTTTAAGAACAAATTCAATGAAAAAGTTTTTTACTGAATTGAAAATATTTGTTTATTATTCTTCTAATAAATAAATCTAAAGTTGGGAGCAAATGCTAAAAAAAACATTGATGAATCTAAATAATGTAATAATGCCCAATCAATTAATTCACATATCAATCTTTACATTAGAAAGGGAACTTAAGTGACTGACTGGACTCTGGCCGATGGTAGATTTAACCAATTCAGTTATCATTTTCTGAACTTCAGAGTTACGTACTTCTTCCGTTAGTCGCAAGGCAACATTTTGTAAATGATCCACATTATCTTGAAGCCTCGACAATTTAGTTAGCACCTCAATACCAGTTATATGGGTGGTTAATTCATATTTGGGATATTTAGCCAAATCGATTGAAGGTTTCGGTAATCTACCTTTGGTTTCCAGGTAATTAAGACCTTTAAAAATACAAGTAACGAATTCGTCTTTCGTTTTGTATTGATCATTGTAATCCATCATATCTGGATAATTAAATTCGTATAATTCATATGGCCACTCATCACCATTATTACATGATGCCACTATTTTTTTGGTAGTTTGGAGATCATCATTTGAATAAAAGGTTACTAAAATATGTTTAAGTTTTGTAGTATCATACTTTTTTCTAAAGAATAAAATAAAGTTGATCATTTCATTTACTGACGTCGTCATTATGTATTCGTTTTTGGTAAATGAATGAAATAGTTAAGTGAAATTCTAAATTTTTATTACTTATATACTTCTGGCCAAAATTTAATTTCTAATTAGTGACAATAGTTGCTGAAAACTTGTACTTTTGATAATGATTAGTTCCCCTTTTTATACCCTTCGACTTAATACTAAATAACCGCAATTTTTGTTATCTCAATATTTTATTGAGAATGCTCTTGGTCTTCTTTCATCTTTAACATAATATAAAAAAAATACAACTGTCTTCATCACACATATGGGCTTTTTTTGTTGCTGAGTGACTTCAAATATTCAGCCTGGTTGATTCTCTGACTGAATTCTTCACCACATATATTTATGAACAGTCAGTAGGTGTACGCAAACCAAAGTAATGGTTGATTCTGGATATAGGTTTTTTTTTGGTTGCCTCTGTAGTTCAATTTTCTCACACACCTCCCTTATATGTTTAAATGATTTTCACTGATATGGGTTCCTTAATAGGCGTTGGTGGTGATTGATTAAGAGAAAGTGGGGTTCTATGTGGCAACTACTTCATCTTGTAGTGTCAGTCTTGGGGATAAAACGAAGGTGGGGGGAGGGGGGTTTATGATGGTGATAGTAGTGACGGCAGAGGCACTGAAGTTGAGGCAGCAGCCACTTCAAATTTTTTTATCTTCGTCTGGAAACAAAAATGATGATAGTAGGGGTGACGGGATTCACTTAGTTTACGCAGATGTTCCAGTGGACCACCACTGTTAAATAGTAGATATATTATAAATATGCTAACCTTTAAATTCACTTTTTTTTGCTTAACTTCTTCGTCTCTCTCTCTCTCTCTCTCTCTCTCTCTCTTTCTCTCCGAATTTCATTAACTTTCTGCAGCCCACAAGTTAAGGGAAAGGAGGAGTTGATGATGAAGGTAGTGGTGGTGGTTCTTCTTCAACGATCCTGGAGAACAAATTGCAGGTGCTGCCTCCATACCGGACAAGTCCAACTGACACTGATATGTATCAATTGACAGCACCCTATGTCATCACCTTCCTTCCCTCCCCCCCCCCCATCTCAACATAAACAATGGGTCAAGTCATTTTTAATCGACCAATTACTGACCGACCCACTTTCTTTGCTAAAACGGCAGTTGATCAGCAAACATTTTACCTCATTTTTTTTCACATGATTCATGCTATTATTGACCAATTGAAGAATATCATTGTATACTAATTTATATTATTAATATGTGTATATTAATTTTATTTAACAGTTCTAAAGTTATATGTATAGAAATATAAATTTAGTAACCACACTCCTACTAACATTCAGAATATTCAGTTGCACAAAGCTTTTAAAACTATGGTATCCATATTTCCCTTGAAATCTTTTACATCTTCGATTACATCATATTCCCAAATAATGAAATATATCATCAAATATGGTTCACATGGTATAGATATTATTTTAGAACCATTTATAAATCAAATACCATTTAAACCCCAAATTGTAAATGTTTATGCTATAAAAATATGGATGGGATCTACTCAAGAAGGATATCCTGCGGCATCCCAATTACAATTTATACTGCGAGTTGCAAATAATGAGGATGGAAAATTTTATTGTTCCTATAGGTTTTTGGAAATCTTCTCTAACATTGACCAAAGAAGCATCATGTTCTGTGAACATAATTTCAAGTATCCCCATGATCCGGATTACTTAATAGTGCCTATCGTGGGATATAGGTCCTACGCCAAAGATCCTTCCATATTTCTGATGATGATACAAGCTTCCAATCAGGAACGAGAATCTCTGAGAGAGATGATGATAGCAGATGGAATATCGATTCCATCTTCATTTTGTAAAGTTGATCAGGCTGCGGTGAAAAGGCTTATGTCCCTCAAACAATATTTGAATCGGCATTATTATTTTAGGTATATGATGTTTAAAAATATACGTTGGGAATTAACCCGAGATGTGAGAGATTACGAAGCATGGTTGAAAAATAAAAAATGGCTTAACTACGTTTATCGCAGGATGAAACAACATAAACCCTATTGTTTACATGATGGATCTTTTTATAACGAGCCTCGTCAAGATATAATTTATAGGGACCCCAACTATGAAATTAGATCTCATTTGGGGGTACCCAAATATTGTAATGACTGGCGGGATAGAGATTCTATTTTTCGGGTTTTCAGTGATGGTGATAAAAAGTGTGATGATATATGTTGTATTAGGCTAGGAAACCTTGACCGAATTTATCATTTAAATTCGGCGAAGAGCGAATTAATTGCTCGAATAGTGGCGAAAGAATACGGATCATTTTATGTAGAAAAGGTAAAAGGCGTACTTTTCATAACCTGAAATCCCCATCTCTTTATGGACCTCATTCAAACGGGAGAAAAGGAAGAAATCTGTCGTTTTATTATAGAAGACGAAGGTTTATCATCATCATCATCATCACCACCACCTCCATGTAAAAACACCTACAAGCCAAATAGTTTGCAGGCAATGTGCATCAATCAATTTGTGAATTCCTTTTTGGATATTAATAGAATGGGATATTGGACCGTGGCCTGCTTACGTAGAGCAATATACACCAACCATAATATTCCTCATTTTTTTAAACGCCAAATAATCAACGAAGTTCAACGGAATCTAATGATTAGATCTTGGGAAAGAGCAGTAGCAGATGAAACAACTACTGAATTTCCGGTATAAATTAATAATGGAGACAAATATTATCATTTATATGGTAGTATAATATATGGTTGGTAGTATAACACTGTAATTCAATAAAAAAAAAACACCTGGCCTATTTGACGAATCTGGCCTTACAATATACAACTTCCACATATGAATTTAATCAGTTCCTAGAGACATGTTGTAGCAGTGCAGCCAAAGGAGAAGAAGAAGAAGAAGAAGAAGAAGAAACACAATTAGATAATCCCAATCCTAAGGTATTTATAATATATCTACTATTTAGTAGTCGAAGGGTATAAATAAGGGGAACTAATCATTATCAAAAGTACAAGTTTTCAGCAACTATTGTCGCTAATTAGAAATTAAATTTTGGCCAGAAGTATATAAGTAATAAAAATTTCGAATTTCACTTAACTATTCCATTCATTTACCAAAAACGAATACATAATGACGTCATCAGTAAATGAAATGATCAACTTTATTTTATTCTTTAGAAAAAAGTATGATAATACAAAACTTAGAAAGATTTTAGTAACCTTTTATTCAACTGATGAACTCATAGCAACCAAAAAAATAGTGGCATCATGTAATAATGATGATAAGTGGCCATATGGATTAGACGAATTTAATTATCCAGATAGGATGGATTACATGGATCAATACACAATGAACCACGAATTCGTTACAGATATTTTTATAGGTCTTAATTACCTGGAAACCAAAGGTAGATTACCGAAACCTTCAATAGATTTTGCTAAATATCCCAAATATGAATTAACCACCCTTATAACTGGTATTGAGTTGCTAACTAAATTATCGAGGCTTCAAGATAGTGTGGATCATTTACAAAATGTTGCCTTGCGACTAACGGAAGAAGTATGTAAAACTCTGAAATACAGAAAATGATAACTGAACTGGTTAAATCTATCATCGGCCAGAGATCAGTCAGTCACTTAAGTTCCCTATCTAATGTAAAGAATGATATGTGAATTAATTGATTGGGCATTATTACATTATTAAGATTCATCAATGGTTTTTATTTATACTTTTAGCATTTGCTTCCAACTTTAGATTTATTTATTAGAATAATAATAAACATATATATTTTATAACATAATCAATTCAGTAAAATAAAAGTCCAATAGTTGGTTCTTCTGCCACTGCTCTTTCCCACGATTTAATCATTAGATTCCGTTGAACTTCGTTGATTAATTGGCGTTTTAAAAAAGAATGAATATTACGAATGGTGTTGATTGCTGTACGTAAGCAGGCCACGGTCCAATTATTAATATCCAAAAAGGAATTCACAAATTGATTGACGCCTGCAAACTATTTGGAGGTGGTGGTGATGATGATGATGATAAACCTTCGTCTTCTATAATAAAACGACAGATTTCTTCCTTTTCTCCCGTTTGAATGATGTCCATAAAGAGATGGGGATTTCGGGTTATGAAAAGTACGTGGTATACCATTTCTACATAAAATGATCCGTATTCTTTCACCACTATTCGAGCAATTAATTCGCTCTTCGCCGAATTTAAATGATAAATTCGGTCAAGATTTCGTAGCCTAATACAACATATATCATCACACTTTTCATCACCATCACTGAAAATCCGAAATGTATAATTTTTAGACCATTTATCACAATATTTGGGTAAAAAAAAAAAAATTACATTGACGTTCATAGTTGGGGTCCCTATAAATTATATCTTCACGAGGGTCGTTACAACCAAATTTTTTATGTAAACAATAGGGTCTATGTTGTTTCATCCTGTCATCAATGCAGGTAAGCCATTTTGTATTTTTCAACCATGCTTCGTAAGCTCTCAAATCTCGGGTTAATTCCCAACGTATATTTTTAAACATCATGTGCCTGAAATAATAATGCCGATTCAAATATTGTTTGAGGGACATAAGCCTTTTGACCGCAGCCTGATCAACTTTGCTACATGACGATGGAATCGATATTCCGTCTGCTATCATCATCTCTCTCAGAGCTTCTCGTTCCTACTTGGAAGCTTGTATCATCATTAGAAATATGGAAGGATCTTTGGCGTAGGACCTATATCCCTTGATAGGCACTATTAAGTAATCCGGATCACGGGGGTACTTGAAATTATGTTCACAGAACATAATGCTTCTTTGGTCGATGTTAGAGAAGAATTCTACAAACATATAAGAACAATAATTTTCAGCCTCATTAAATAAGACTCGCAGTATAAATTGCAATTGGGATGCCGCAGGATATCCTTTTTGAGTAGATCCCATCCATATTTTAATAGCATAAACATTTACAATTTGGGGGTTAAATTGTATTAATTTACATATAGATGGTTCTAAAGTAATATTTAAACCAATTGAAAAATATTTGTCTACATATTTTTTTATTTGGGAACTTGTTGTAATCGAAGATGTAAAAGATTTAAAGGGAAACATGGATACCATGGTTTTAAAACCTTTGTGCAAATGAGTATTCCGAATGTTAGTAGGAGTAAATCCCTTTATGTACAATGAGTGTGAAAAAAAATTTAAGTATAGATTCAACCAGAACAAAGTTTTCAGCAAATATTATCACAAATTAGGAAAAAAAAATTGACAAGAAGTATAAAAGTAATAAAAATTTAGAATTTCACTAACTATCCATCCATTCATTTACCAAAAACGAGAACATATTTTAGTAACCTTTTATTCAAATGATGAACTCTTCTGAAGTGCAGAAAATGATAACTGAACTGGTTAAATCTACCATCGGCCAGAGTTCAGTCAGTCACTTTGATCTTTGATCTAATAGTACATTAACATCGACACGTTATGCCACGGAAAAAAAAGTAGTCTTTGTCTATGCCATGGTCAGATAACCTTGAAACAAAGACCATATGTTATTGGGATTTATTTGATTAAATTCTATCACAAATATATAATAAAAAATTCATATGACAATAAATCTTAGCCAATAATTAATTCCCTATTTGTTGCTAGGGCAGATCATTTCGAGAAAGTATTAGAATTGAATATTTAAAGGATTTAAAAAAAATATGAACAAAAAAGAGGAACTTTTCATTAATATAGATATCGAACATATAAATAATGAGAAATTTAACACCAAAAAAATTCCTGAATTACATTATTTACCCCGCGACATAATCTAAAAGATAATTATTTATAGTTTATAAGTTATACAAGTTAATAAATGATAATATTAATGATTCCCACATTAAATTTAATTATCATGAAATAATGATGAGAGATATTTTTTAATGGTTTTGTCAGTTTGTTCAATCCTCTCCAGATTTTTATTCTGTTACAACCAATCATAACATCCTAATGATATTCTCTCTAAGGCCTGGTGATTTTTTTTGAAAAATTGTTTTGATTCAATTCATCTGCCACTGCTCTTTCCCACGATCTAATCATTAGATTCCGTTGAACTTCGTTGATTAATTGGAGTTTAAATAAATGAGGAATATTACGGTTGGTGTTGATTGCTCTACGTCTTCTATAATAAAATGACAGATTTCTTCCTTTTCTCCCGTTTGAATGAGGTCCATAAAGAGATGGGGATTTCGGGTTATGAAAAGTACGCGGTTTACCTTTTCTACATAAAATGATCCGTATTCTTTCGCCACTATTCGAGCAATTAATTCGCTCTTCGCCGAATTTAAATGATAAATTCGGTCAAGGTTTCCTAGCCTAATACAACATATATCATCACACTTTGTACACCTGAATATTCCAAATATTAGTAAGAATGTGGCTACTAAATTTCTATTGGATGGAAGAGTAGCGAAGCGTGTGTTGGTTGGCCGTCAGTGGATGTAAAATGTGAGAGTAGCCTGCGACTACTTGATTTTTATATAATTCAGCTGATACTGCTACCATCTACTCCGGGCAACCAGCTGTCTCCTCCACTCTTTGAGCAACGTTTTGTAATTTTTACTGCCTTTTTTTTTTTTTTTTTTTTTTTTTTTAGTAAATTTTGATAGCAGGATGATTTATTGATTTAAAGTGGTGACACCACAAAAATATTAATGCTTGCTCTACTTGGTGGAGGTTTCCAGGTAAGCAATCAAGTCTGCACGCTCATTCTTCTTCTTAAGACCAACGAACACCATCTTTGTGCCTGGAATAAATTTCTTGGGGTTGGTCAAGTAGATATCCAGATTATCTTTGTCCCACGTGATACTCTTGGCCTTGTTGGCATAAGTGTAAATATAGCCAGAAGCCTGACCAGTTTGGCGGCCGAAGAGGCCATTTAGATTGGGTCCAGTTTTGTGCTTGCCGTTTAATTCAACAGTGTGACACTGTGCACACCTCTGCATAAAGATCTTCTTACCTTTTTCCCTCTCACCCATCTTCTGAAAAAAAAAAACACATTAACTTAAAAGGTTAAGGTGTATGCTATTTATTTATTTATTTATTTATATGTTTCATATACTTACTTACCAAAAAAGGACACTTTTTTTTCTTTGTTTTAGGATTCTGATATACTCTGCGAGCACACTGCACAACCTTGAGTCAAAACACGCTCACAGATGGACTAAAAAATACTGTAGATACAGATTTGGATAATGTATCTAACCAGCTACAACTTCAACCAAACACAGTTTCAAATGAGAAAACATAAGAAATAAATAATTACACCCTCCTCCTCCTCATCAGCATCATCATCATCATCATTATCCAAAAAATATATATATATATATATATATATATATATATATATATATATATATATATATATATATATATATATATATATTTATATATATATATATATATAAAATGAATAAAAATATGATATGGAAATGTGGTAAGGATGACATTTTAACTTTTCGGACTAGAGTTTTTATAGCATTGGTGCCTGAGCTGGGCCCTGAGGTGGGCCCTGGGGTGGCAACTGTGACTGTACCTGCGGTGGACCTTGCAACTGAAGTGGTGATGGCTGGCCTTGGGTTGTCATATGAATATGAACGCTAGGTGGTACCTGTTGCTGCCTGAGAAATTGATGCCCTCTGATTGAAACCCAAACACAGGTACAAATAACACATACATATACATTTATTTACAAAAAAACATTTTTTTTAATTGTTTTATTTAATGAATGTTGGTCTCAGGATTGGTTCACCCCCCTTTCTATGACAAAGTTGGTTAAAGAATAATAAGTATTTTCTATTTGATGGATCATTAGAATTTTTTGAGGCTAGTTTTAATAAATATGGCTGTAAACTCTTAAAAACAAGTTTCATCTCTGAAAGTGTTTCATTAAAGTTAAGGTATAGGGTAACTGGTGTCACATATTCGTAAAAAATCCAACTGTTTTCCATAATATATCTTTCTATATACAAATCAGTGACTGCCAATTGCTCCACTCCATATATAAAACTAGTTGCGGCTTCTAAAAACAGCCTGTCAGTTTGATTACCCCAAAATAAGATTTGGGCATACTTACGAGAAAATTCCCTAATGCTACATTTTAGATGATGCATATTCAACACAAACACACTTTTTACTATTTGCTTACAAAGTGGACAAAATATTTCATCTTTGTAGATAATATTTGATAAAAAAAGAGTACATCCCATAAGAATTATTCATATATCTAAGGCAGCCATAATTATTATAATCAAATTTCCCTGTAGATTTTTTAACCAACAAAATTTTGGCTGATAATGTAAACATACATTGAGGACAAATACTGTGACCACATCCATCCATATAATCATCAAACATAAAAACCATGTCACCTGACCCATTCATATCTAAACAAATGGGGCAAGATACAATTTGATGACGAATGACATTTTTCTTGATAGTTTTAAGGGAACCGTGTTTAACTGATATATCAATGACAACGTCCTTATTATCAGGTCCCCAGAGTCGATTGGACACCAGGTTTGTTTGATATTTTTTCAAAAATGGTATTTTAACCAGGACTGTAGAATTATTCTTAGTTTCAAAACACTCGTCTTGTCTAAAATCATGTTCATTTTCAAACAGATTTATATCAGTATCAATTGATCTGATATTTGGCGAACAATTAAATATAATAGTTAACGATGCCTTTTCTGCTTCTGTCATAATTTCTATGATGTTTCTCACTTTGATATTCTGCTGTAATCTTGACCTTGTAGGAGAAATCTTGCAAGTCAAAAAAAGTTGGCAACCTCTTGAGTTTTTTGAATTTGATATTTTGTATATATATTTTTTTAAATGTCTTCTCTTTGGACATTTCCCCAGGGATAATTCCATATTAAACCTAGAAGAAATATGAAAGATAACATTAATATTAATTAAAAAAAAGGGGGAAGAAATGGAGTTGTAAACAAGGGGAAAAAGCTCTTTATTCCACAATTAACTATTCTAAAAAAAAAAATAAACAAAAAAAAAACAACACTTTTCTCGGGTTTGGTGTGTAGAAAGATGTCTGAAAAGTGATATGGTAAATAAGAGTAGGATGGAAGTAGTAGTAGTGGTAGAAGGGTAGAGATAAAATTTCTTCAATTAGTAACTATGGTCTCTCTCACCTCAATCAGTTCATAAAGTTTTAGGGAACATATCTAAACCCACTGACTGGTTCATTCTGTTGTCAGGATTAAATCATCACACAACAACAATTGACCAGGGAGGGTGGAGGTCCGTCTTATTTATGTTAATGACACTGTCCTGTTTTTTTTTTTTTTGTCATAAAGGGGGGAACCTATGAAAAAAAATATATATATAAATTAGGAGGTTTAACTATTCTTTTCATTGTTATGATGTCTTTGACATAATTTTGTTTATAATTTTAACTCTGACACCAAAGGGGTAGACCTGTCTAGAAAATTTTATAATTGCTGGTAAGTAGTCTCTTTCCCAGTTTCCACCAGCCAATCCACACCCAATTAACGATGGAAAAATTACCAAACTGTATTTTCCATTAGATACTTGCACTGCTAATTTATTTAGACCTTCATTAAACCAATAAATCCTGTTTTGGGATGTATCTTTTAAAAGGCCAGATAAAAGTTGATGATCGAAAGGTTCTAAATGTCTAGGATTTCTTCCTTTAGGTCCAACATCAACAGTACACAACTGCTGTAACTGCTGTATGAGTCTTTTAGTATAAAGGTTTTGATTTTTCTCCTTCCCCATATAAAACTGCCCAAAAACATTTATAACTACTGGTCCCTTTGTTACAGTGTTAGGATGACAAATCTCAATATTTCCTGGTTGAGGTCTATCTTCAAGCATAGCACGGTTTAAAGTGCCTATTGCCTGACGTCGTGTATAAGAACCACAGTATGGATATATCTCAGCAAGAATCTGAGAAAGTCCATGAGATTTAACAGCTACACAGTTGAGTATTTGTACAAGCGCTATATTGGGGCTTCTATATACAGGGTCAGTAATGTCTCCATTAATAAACTCCAAGTTATCTACAAAGAAGAAAGAAACATTGGTTATACCATTACAGTCCATAATTATCTTCTAATATATGTTGCCAAAGAATATATTTTTAAGAGATTAGGATATGTTTGATTACCTTTCTTGATAAATTCCTCCATTTCAGTCCAATAGTTTGTGAATTACTTCAAATATTTTCAGTTGTATTTGTCATGACAGTGTTTGTATTATAATATATGAAAAACAAAAACTGTTGTATTATATATAGTTATGATATATTTAATATATATATACGTTTTTCTTTTTTTATACCTTCTATCAAAATTTCATAAGACTTATAAGAGTTGGGTTTGGTATCCGTTTTCAAGTTGGGATTATATCATAAATAATTAAAAAATGGAAGTCATTAAGGGGAAAAACAAATTGACTAAACCTGATGAATGTGAAACACTAAATAATAGAATATCTAATCATATTCGTTTTACATTTAATACCCACAAACGTCATTTAGGGAAAGGTGCCTATGGTAAAGTTGATCTTGTCCAAGTACCTACTATTGAACTTCTTGATCCTAGATTACCACATCAAATACATGTGTTTCAAAATATTTACCCACACACGGCTTCCAAACTTTTTAAATCTTCTAAGAAGAAGCACAAACGAGGAAAAAAGTATCTACAAACATTTGTGGCTCTAAAGAGTTTTCGCCGGAAAAGGGATTTTTTAATGGAGATTGAAAACATTGCACGTCTTGATGAAAATATCAGAAAGGCATTCTTTGTTCATGTGTATCGTGTGTTTATGGTCGAAACTGCCTATAATGTAATACACTGTCCACAAGGTAAATTTCTAGAGTCATCACAACCTACAAAAGTTCCTCAATCTTTGAATAATATTGAGTATAAATGTCCTTTCAAATCTAAATCTATAGGCTACTTTATCGAAATGGAATACTTAAACCCACGCGATTGGATCCTACTAAGGGAAAAAGTCGACTTATTGAAAAATGATCAGTATTGTCGTCAACAACTGCTTACTACAGTTCTTAGACAGCTTATTGATGTTCAATTAGTCTTATATAATACTACTGACAAATATATATCAGGTACTTATTACGATATTAATCCTCAAAATGTATTTGTATCCAATGATGAAATTCATCGAATTAAATTATTTGATTACGGAGGCCTTTTTCTTCCTTCTTTAAATATATATTCTATAATCACAGAACCGATGCCAGTATTTCATTCCGAAAATATCTGTGATGTCTTTTCTAAACAAATATCTAAATCAAAACTCAATTATAAAAGATATGTTCAATATCTTTCTAACCGATATTTTACACGTTTGCCTAAACGAGATAAATACAGTGTCATTCCTACTATGTATGGTATCATTGTAACCGTGACAATGTGTGTGATGTTAATGTGGGGTTGTGAAAGACGAGATAAAGTACGCCACATTTTAAGAAAAATTATTCACTCATATAATCCAACATTGATTTTGAATGATGTCTATAAAAGTCAAGAGATACAAAAAAATATTATAGAATTGCTTAAAACCTCAAACATCGTTGAAAACCTAACCCTTTAGATAAAAAATGAATGCCAATTTTGATTTCGATAATATGGAATTACATAATTTTGATACTTTTATGGAACCTCTCTTAAAATACATTTCTCCAGAACACCTTTTAAAAACAGTCCATCCGAATTTATCAATATACCAGAGAGTTGAAAAATGGCGTCAACTGGAAAAAAGTAAGAATGTAGCATGTTGTTATAAATGTCGCCAGTCAAATAAACCACTACACCTCCTCCAAATACCAACATTACGAAGACTTGCAGATGAGTCAATCGAATCTCATCACTTTTGTGATGACTGTATTAAAAAATGACGATTTATGTTTGTTCCAATATACTCTTAAACTCATCTACTAACTTGTATATAACACAAAATAAAAAGAAATATAAAACTATAGCCTATGTCATTCCAATAAATTCATTTAACATTGATTATGAAACTGTAAATTTTAATAATGCCCATAAACACAAACAACAACAACAACAGTATAAAATTGTTTTGCCTCATTTACAATATATTATAATTTGGTACTTACACAAATCTTATGTTCCTATTGACCAGGTTAAATTTCAACAATTAGTGAGTGTAGCTTCTACTTTATTATTCAGAATTAATATAGAAAAAGGAAAAGGAAAACTCCCATCCTTAGAAACATGTATATCATCCATGTTAACTTCTGTTTTGGGGCATTCACTACCTTTCTTGATGCCATCTTTTATCAAACTCATCTATCAAATTCCACATATTGTAATAGAATGGGATAATGAAAAGATTTTATCACATCAGTTACTAAAAGAAGGGAACCAAAATTTATTTTCACCACAAATATTTAAGGCATTTGATATAGATATATGTTAATTATACTATTGTTGTACAACAGTCACAGTTGTTCCTGCCTGTTTATCCTATTTGGATAAAGCGTTGAAAATCTTGTGATCATGAGAAAATGGAGACCACAGAGTTCTCCCTTGTCAAATGAGTGGGAGGTATGATAGAACATTTATTTTTAAAGAGGATAATTTTGTCAGGCTGTATATAAGACAAGAGCAGCTTCATACTTGCTCAGTTGCTCTCTATCCACGTGACCAGGTTAGTGATTTTTAATGTATTTTTAGGAGATGTGTTGGCAGCTCAAGCAGACCAAAGAGGTAGTATCACAATATTATTTCAAACTTAGATGAAAGATATACAATATTATGTGATTATAATTTTGATGGAAAATTGGAAATAACAAGCAATAAAAGTGGATATAAATCCTTTATCAAAGACCCTATCCTATTTCTAAAGATGGTTCAAGCTTCAGAAGAGGAAAAAGAAGCTTTAGTGCAAATCGACGGAATATC
Organism: Procambarus clarkii; assembly: GCF_040958095.1. Classification (NCBI taxonomy): domain Eukaryota; kingdom Metazoa; phylum Arthropoda; class Malacostraca; order Decapoda; family Cambaridae; genus Procambarus; species Procambarus clarkii. The sequence continues at coordinate 34,019,030 of NC_091176.1, forward strand.
GATTCCACCTTTGTTGACATACTACAAAAGTTATTATGAAGAAGAACTTTTGTTAAGAGAAGCACAAAGCTATTTTGGGCGAGATAAATATTTTAGTTATTTGATGTTTGAACCCATTTTGAAAAAAAAAAATTGTCCGACTATAACATATATGGAACAAGACATGAAAAAATGGATACCACCATTCCAATTCATTTACAACATTTAATTTTTAAAAATTAATCTCAAAACTGTATGAAAAATGTTGATTGAAATAAGGAGGACTCAACGAGCGAGAAGTGACTTTTTTTTTTTTTTTTTTTTTTTTTTTAAGAGAGTTTCCTGTTTCCTGTCAATATAAGACAGAGCCGCCCTCTCTTGCTTCATAGTTGCTCTCCATTCACGCGAGCAGGTCAGTGTTCTCATTTCATTTGTGAGGGGGGAGGGTGGATCTCCTGATGGTGTGGCTGTCATATCTGTTATTATATTGAAAAAGGGAGAGTGACTATTGTTTGCTCATGGTTCTCACACAACTAGGTCAATCAGTCTCCTTATTTCTTCTACTATAATGGATTTTTTTTAACAGACTGTGACAGGCCGAGATGTAAGAGAGCTGTGAGGATACTAACCAACTAAGGAAGAGTCGTTAAGTTTTTTGTGGATTCCCCTCCCATAGCAATCCAGGATGTTGCGGGAAAGAATCAAAAGTAATAGAGGAGGAGAAAAACCATCTGGGATACCAATATCCACATACACAGCTTTAACCAAAAAAATTTGAGATAATTTTCAACATTCTTTTGCCAGAGAGGCCATTTAGGGTAAATTGACATTTTATTAGAGATTTTTTTTTTTTTTTTTTTTTTTTTTCATAATGAATCCTTTCGACAAGATGATGTTTACTACGGAATGTGAGAATTTCAAATCTTTTGTACCTTCAATTACATCAAGTTTACAATTGTCTAACTATATTCAATACTTTTATAATTGTGGACTAAATATTACATTAGAACGAGATTTAAAATTACCATCAAATTTTTTGTTTGAAACAGAAATACAAACTCTTTATTCCTTGAAAATATGGATGGGATCTAACGAGGAAGGGAAACCACTAGCATCACAATTTCAATTTATACTACGATGTCAAATAGAAAACGAAGGATTCTTCATCGAACTTATTTCAAATATAGATGAAAGATATACAATATTATGTGTTTATGACGAAAATTTTAATATAAGAAGCAATAACAATGGATATAAATCCTTTGCCAAGGACCCTCTTACATTTCTAAAGATGGTTCAAGCTTCAGAAGAGGAAAAAGAAACTTTAAGAGAGATGATGCGAATCGATGGAATATTAATTCCACTTTGGTCGACATACTACAAATGTGATGAAGAAGAATTTCTGTTAACAAAAAACTATTTCAAGCGAGATTTTTATTTTAGGTACCTGATGTTTGAACACATTAATTGGAAATCAACTGGACAATATGATGTTTATGAAAAATGGGTGAAATGTTTTGAAAAAGAGGTTGATAATTCCTGGTATCAAATCAACCAATATTGTAAAACCAAAAAATGTCAGACCATAAAATATATGGAACCATACATGAAAAATTTATATGAAACTTTGGTTAATGAAATTAATGACAGAGTATGGTTTAAATATGAAAACTATTCTTGTCGCATTTTTAGTGATGGTGATGAAGACTGTGACAATATATACATCATTGACTTAAAATTTTGTAATGACTTCAAAAGCATTGACAGAGTTTATCATGTGGAAAAAACTAAAAAATATAATGCACTAATTGCTCGCTTAGGGGTGAAAGAATATGGATCATTTTTTATCGAAATGATTATCATCTATTACTCTTATTATAAGAGAGAATGTATAATTTTTGTAACCCGTAATCCCAAACTCTTTATAAATATAATTCAAACTGGGGAAAAGGATAAAATTTGTAGTTTTATCTTGAAAGATGAGGGTTTATTATCATCTCAGACGAGAAAAAATTGTAGTTTAGTAGCCCAATGCACTCGGAAGATTGTAAAAAGTTTGGTTTCGGATACTGAAACAGAATGTTGGAATGTAGCCACATTGCATGAAAAGATAGATACCACCATCCAAATTCCCCATTTACACCTTAAACAATTCATACTTAATGAAGGTCTAGAACATCTAATGATTGGATTCTGGAAGAGAGCTGTGGAAGATTTAAAAGTATTATGTATTTAAATAATTATAAGTTGATAATGGAAATAGTCTCCCAAAGAACAACTGATGTCTGAAGAATGGGAAATTAGTGATACTTGCCGCTTTCACCAGTTGCTTTCTTAAGAGACTTTCCTAGATTAAACAACCGACCCACAATGATAAATTAGAGTGATCTCACCGAGGTGGTTGGGAGCTGCTTTTTTTGGGGGGGGGGGGGGGAACCAGATTTAAATTGGCCTCCAAAGTGTAGAGAAACATGCTGGCGCAACTCTCGAATGTGTACTTTAGTGGGATAAAAAAAACTCTAAGCTCATTCTCACTATGGAACTAAACGAGGACAGACGGATGGTGGGTAGCATTGTGAGATAAAATAAATAAAATAGTAATAATAATAATAAACAGTGTAATTGTAAATCACTCCTTCTTCAGTCAGGAATGGCACAGATTAGTGATGACAACACTATCTGTGAGTCTGCTCCCGAACCCTCCCCCTCCAAATGGACAGCAGCAGCACCACCACCATCAAGTCAGGATTCTCCCGAAACCCACCCCCCTCCAAATGGACAGCAGCAGCACCACCACCATCAAGTCAGGATTCTCCCAAAACTTCCCCCTCCAAATGGACAGCAGCAGCAGCACCACCATCAAGTCAGGATTCTCCCGAAACCCACCCCCCCTCCAAATGGACAGCAGCAGCACCACCACCATCAAGTCAGGATTCTCCCGAAACTTCCCCCTCCAAATGGACAGCAGCAGCAGCACCACCATCAAGTCAGGATTCTCCCGAAACCCATCCCCCCTCCAAATGGACAGCAGCAGCACCACCACCATCAAGTCAGGATTCTCCCGAAACTTCCCCCTCCAAATGGACAGCAGCAGCAGCACCACCATCAAGTCAGGATTCTCCCGAAACCCATCCCCCCTCCAAATGGACAGCAGCAGCAGCACCACCATCAAGTCAGGATTCTCCCGAAACTTCCCCCTCCAAATGGACAGCAGCAGCAGCACCACCATCAAGTGAGGATTCTCCCGAAACCCCCCCCCCCATCCAAATGGACAGCGACGCCATCAAGTAAGGATTCTCCCGAAACCCACCCCCCCTCCAAATGGACAGCGGCTCCATCAAGTAAGGATTCTCGTGAACCCTCCCCCTCCAAATGGACAGTGGCGCCATCAAGTAAGGATTCTCCTGAACCCCCCCCCTCCAAATGGACAGCGGCGCCATCAAGTAAGGATTCTCCTGAAAACCACCCCCCCTCCAAATTGACAGCGGCTCCATCAAGTAAGGATTCTCATGAACCCCCCCCCCCCCCTCCAAATGGACAGCGGCGCCATCAAGTAAGGATTCTCCCGAAAAACCCCCCTCCAAATGGACAGTGGCGCCATCAAGTGAGGACGGGATATACCGGCCACAGGTGCTGGATGACTCTTTTTATCCAGCCTCTGTTAATGATGTGATTGTGACTATCGCCATTGGGCATTGTGTAGTGGATTATGAAGATATCCCCAACTTTATTGCACGCATAAGGAGCTTAGCGGAGATTGAAAAGCAGCAGTATGAGGCTACAAATCCAAAAAAAAGAAACTGCAATAATTTAGTTCAAAGAATGATGAAAATACGAGCAGTAGAAATGTTATATGATAACTTCCGTTTGGAGTCACAGATCATAACGCCTGTTCACCTCGGTTTGGGAAGAATAGAAGTATGCTACAGTAAAATTGAAAGTGTTATAGAATGGGTTAAGGTAATGGCAGATATTGCCAAAAAATATGCAGGAGTGGATTTAAGCTTACCTGGACATTTGAGATTACTCAATCAGAAAGTTTATTTACAGAATGAGTTTACAGCTCTCTACAACCCTGATTATAAAGGATGTTGCACTGAGGTAAAACAAGATGAAGATGGAGAAAATGAACATTGGACGATGACTTCTATATGGAAGCTTTATATTAACTAGCTACAAAAGTACAACAAAGCCTTCAGAAGATTGGTCCCAGAAATATATTATTATTTTTTTTTTAATTAATTATTCTGTTCTGAATCTTGTTGTAATCATATGATTTTTTACTAATAATTAACAATTTGTTTTTTAATAAAAAATTACAATAATGGTCATAATCAGTGAAAATGTTTTCTAATGTGGTAGGAATGACATCTTTTGGAATTAATCATATCTTACCACAAAAGTTGATACATAAACAATGTAAATAAACTATTAAAATAACCGACCTTCAGCACAAAATGATAAGGCTTATCCTTTTTTTTTTTCCTCTGATTGAAATATGAAATATATATAAACATTAATTTGCACAATATGTCTGTAAAAATTTAACCTATCATACATTTGATTTTACAGGTGGTAGATTGGATTGAACATTATGAGTGGCACCAACATATGGAGAAAAGTAATTTCTGTTTTTAACAAGTTTATTGAAAATGAAAATCATCAGTTTAGGTCACTAGGCAATGATATTATAACCCAAATAACAGACACTAGCAAAATATGGGAAAGTCCGGTTGCAAAGATTATGTGGCGAAATCTGACTTATGAACAAAAAAAATATATAGTGAAACCAGACACAAAACCAGAATATGAGATGGGTTCAACCATTCAAAAATTTATTATGGATCAAAATGTTCGACTACTCATATCATCACCCTCTAATGGTTGGACTCAACTTGAACAAGAACTACGTCAATTGGAATGGAGAGGTGAAGCCTTTGTGAATGGTGAAGAGATTACTAGTGGTGGAACTGACTGTTATAATCAAGTGCTGATAATGACATCTCCTAAAAGTTTTTTTAAGAATATTTCAACATACAAGGGTGATAAAGTTACTTTTTTATTTGATCATCAGTCTTACCTGACCCATACAAAATGTGATCGGTGTGAGAGAGAAATCTGCAATGGTAATTATCTGTCCAAAATTTTGACAAGAAAATGTTTTGCCTGTGATATTTGCCAGAAAAAGTTCTTTGCAATGTACTACTTAGTAATACATTTCAACACACAACATGCATATGAAATACCGTGCCATGTGTGTGGGACAGTTTTATTGAACAGAGGCTGTCGAAAAGTCCTTTTTGATAGTTTTTTTCAGAATTTGATGAAATTCCCACTCGTGGTGGAAAGTTACCAAAGTTATTTATAAGAAAATTCAAAGATAAAATATCATCTTCGAACGCTGCAGAGTGGTGGAATTTTATCTTGAATGCAGATGAAAAGAAGATATACACAATAATAACACCAGATGAAGAAAAAAGGCAGTTGGAGAAACAGATGGATTTCTCACTAGATGTAAAAAGGAATAAAATATCCAAGAAGTTTTCTTCAATTTACCCATTGGAAGAAGAAATTTTGTAAATAATTAACTGTCTTCATATTTTTCCTGATTTGTGTAGAATGCTACAAGGAGCATTTGATCATTATTTGCCACTAGAAATAGAAATAGATGCAATTATTAAATTCACAGGTGAAGGTTCTCTTGTAAGTGTTTTTGCTGGCACTGCATTCATTGAAAATCTATTGAGATTAAGAAATGTGGACGTGAAAGCTACTGATAATTACTCAAACATAAATTCTATATCATGGATGGAGGTTGATAATATAAATATCTCTGAGGCAATTAATAATAAATATCATCCTGATGTTCTTTTAATGACATGGCCACTAGAAAAAAAGAGTTCAATCCCAAGTGCAATGGCTGAGGGTAGTTTTTATATGAGCACTTCAGGATATTATGAAATGATAGATGAACTCAACCTAAGTGAAAGAGAACCTTTAAAGTATGAATATTATAGTGATGCCTTATATGCTATTATAGAGTTTAAGGGAAACAAGTTCATTTATGTTGGAGATAAAATGTTTTGTTGTGAGTGTAATGCTCTTTTTTCCCATTATCTAGAGGAAAATTTTGAAAAGGTGAATAGTGGACATACATTATCCAAAATTCACTTCTATATCAGGAAACCAACAAATTGATCAAACTGTTCTAATAGACTATATTATTAAGGATTAGTTTTTAACTATAAGTTTAATGCTATTATTATACTTTGGATGTGTAAAAATGTGTAATAAATGCTGTTTTTATATCATAGCCTACCTAAATTTGAGAAGTATGACACTTTTTTTTTTTTTTTATTAGAAATTATAAGTGTTTAAAATTATTTTAAATATTAAAATTGAATTCACATCAGGTACTGACTCTGTATGTTTTTAATTAGAAATTATCGAATAATTATTCAAATTATTTTGTATATGAGATAACAAATAAGGGGTTATGCATTCATAAATTTTTCTATTTACCATATTATCTCCAAGAATATATAAAACTGTACCAAAACAGATGTCATAAGTGTAATTGTAATTAGTTTTAATATAACTTTTGTTTGGCGATTATTTATAATGTTATTTGAATTTTGATTATTAGGTTGGTTAAGGTTGGTGGAGTTGGAGGTAGGACTTGAGATCGGGTTGGTGTTGCTGGGATTAGGGTTGTTGCTGGAATTATTAGGGTTGTCACTTGAATTATTAGGGTTGTTGCTAGAATTAGCGTTAGGGGGGGGTTGCTGGGGTTAGGGGTGTTGTTGGGGTTAGGGTCGTTGCTGGGGTTAGGGTTGTTGCTGGGGTTAGGGTTAGGGTTGTTGCTGGGGTTAGGGTTAGGGTTGTTGCTGGGGTTAGGGTTAGGGTTGTTGCTGGGGTTAGGGTTGTTGCTGGGGTTAGGGGAGCCGGTCGGCCGAGCGGACAGCACGCTGGACTTGTGATCCTGTGGTCCTGGGTTCGATCCCAGGCGCCGGCGAGAAACAATGGGCAGAGTTTCTTTCACCCTATGTCCCTGTTACCCAGCAGTAAATAGGTACCTGGGTGTTAGTCAGCTGTCACGGGCTGCTTCCTGGGGGTGGAGGCCTGGTCGAGGACCGGGCCGCGGGGACACTAAAGCCCCGAAATCATCTCAAGATAACCTCAAGATAGAAGAAGGGTTAGGGGTGTTGCTGGGGTTAGGGTCGTTGCTAGGGGTAATAGTTTCTATACTAACTATAGTCATTATATATTTTTATATATGTATAAATAAAAGTAAACAATTAATATTATTATTATGATAAATAACAAAAGTATAATAGTATTATGGTAATTAAATATATTTGTGGGATGTATAACGGTGTAATGTCTAAGAGAATGTTCTTGAAGTTCCAATGATATTAACCTCAAAATCGACCCAGTTTCACAAACATAAATAAATTTTTTATTAAAATTTGGGTCAATGGGATGTATTTTTGAATTAGGATATAAGTAGGTTTTAGCTAAATTATAATTATATGGATTACATAGAGCTTTACATCCTTTATTAAAAACTGCTTTCTCAAAAGATGAAGTTTCCAATAAACTTTCAATATCCATTGAATTACTACAGTTCCAATATAACTGCTCATCTAGAATGGTAGCTAAAGGATGGGAAGCATCTTCTATAATATTTTTTTTTTCATTGTGTACTAAACTTTCATTACAAAATCTTCGTTTATATTTGCCTCTTATGAGAAAAATTCGATCTCCAAAATTTACAAGACTATATCGAAAACATTCAGTATTAATTTTATTATGTAAACGCATAAATTCTATAAAACTCTCACTTGTTTCTAATTTTGAAATTTGTTTTAGAATGGAACAGTATGGATAAATTTTAAACCACTCTTTAAATCTTGTCCAAATTAGAATTGCCTGGATATTATTATATATATTATCATCATTAAATATTGTACATAGAGATTTTTCATCATATATTTCACAATCATTAAGACACGTAAGCAACATATTTATATCTTGTAAATAATTACAATAAATATAATATGGATATTTAGTCTGAAAATGTATCCGGAACATTTCTCATACTTTTGTTCCATATATAAATGTTAATTTTCTTAAAAAATAAAGGTCACCACAAAGAAGTGCTTCTATATTTGCTTTGAAATTCTGAATATTAGTTTTGTTAGAAAATGCTAAGAGATTTGGATCAATGATTTTTTGAATATTTTCATCTCCTTTAATAATAATATCATTAAAATCATCTAAAATCTTCTTTATAATAGCTGCATCATTTATATCTTGAATTTGTCCATATAATTTACCTATAGGAAGCAATAATAATTGATCCAAGGTATTAATAATTTTAGTTGCTTCTTGTTTATTCATTTTTTATTTGAAATTACATTACTTTAAGTTTTACAATATACAATTTTTTTCAGTAATATATACCATATCTTTTTCAAGAACTGTTTTTGAATGGTTACGAAGAAATGGAATAAAATCAAAGAACTGAGCAGCATTTTCTTCGTTAACCAATTTTTCAAAATTAGAAGGTGTAGTAACATCACTGAAACCTAGTATTTGATGTTTTCTGTATGGAGTCTGACTTATTAGTTGACGCATTTGTGAAACTGTCAGAAATACTTGACCAACAAATATACGATTGAGCTGTAAATCTTCAGACCTAATCCACATTGTATAATCCAAATTTGGAGTTAACATGTTACCTAGGGCAAAACTTCCCGATATATGGCTAATATCACCTAATTTTTTTTTAAATTCTTGATAATATCTGTTAACACCTGTATCACCCATGAGGTTATGTCCTAATACATACTGAGGCGAGCAAGATAAAAAATGTTTATCAAATTTTTCAATAATAGCTACATTACTTCCTAATTTAGATTTGTATTCTTTTACATATGTGATAAACTTATATAACTTTGAATCATAAACTAACGGAAATTCTTCCAAATCCCTATTTTTTTAATTTCCAATATTTTGGGGATTGTATAAATGTAACAAATGGGTATTGACATTTTGATGTTTCTGTGCCTCATGTAATTTTAAAATATCACACTTTGATAAACTGATCATTGTCTTATTTGATCTTATTATTTTTATATTTGAAATATGAAAGTGTTACCACCTCCTCCAGCCTTTGGGTCATCTAATCTCACCACCTCACAGTCGATATTAGGGAATCCAAAGAAGTTTTTAAAAATTACAAAACATGATGAAAATATAACTAAAATATTTGAAAAACTTTTCCAAGATAATGAATTGAAAATAAAGGAGGGTATTGAACATTTATCTACAACTATGATTCAAACTTCGTTGGAACACGTCCGTATTATTAGTCCACCTAGTACAGTGCAATGGGATATAGAGAGTGTGAGATGTGCTATGAATAAAAACAATTGTCCTACACATGAGAGAGTGAATGGAGAAAAAAAAGAGGGATTACAGTTAACTCCACGAGAAGCTCAAATGGTATTATCAGATATATCATCATGTAATGCTAATGATAATGATAATATATTTTATCAATTATTTTTAAAAAGTCTTACCTCTCCAGATTTACCATCGCGAAGAATAGTCACTAGACTAAATATTTAATTATACAAAAAATGTGTATGTATTATGATATTTTATTTTTCGTTATTCTTACTATTCTTAGTATTATTATTTGGTTTTATTTATTTATATATTTTTCACCAAATCAGATTGAAGTAAAAATCTGATACTAAACAATAAAAGAAAGACAATAGAAAAAGAATCTTTACCACTCATACCATACTCTATGGCTGTATATAAACATAATAATAAAAATACTAAAAATGAACGTGAAAATGTTTTTGTTCATATTATGCCTCAAAATTATCATTTTTTCGTAGAACAAGGCCAACTCATCTACCATCCTACTTCCCCCCCAAAGAATAATATATGTTGTACATTATCAGAATTTCCTGAAATAGCATGTTTTTTCTGTGGAAGAGTCAACTACTTCTTTAACTATTCCCCAAAAAACCAAAATGTGTCGCCGACCTCTTGAGTATTTAAAAAGTAACATAAATACACTAATGACATATCGTTTACAGACACACCATTTAAAAAATCCACGAAAACTTCTCCATCATCTCGCACTCACAGGATGTATAAAATTAATAAAAAATGATAACTAAAGGAGAAAATATTTATTTACTTTATTTACAAGATCCCAAAAGAAATCGACATTATCTTAAACGAAAACGAAAACGAAAAAAAAAACGTAATAAGGATAAAAAAAGATCATCATTACAAATGTACAGTAAATTCCATGAATTATCTAACATCAATAATTGTTATGTTGATAATAAAATCTTGGTAGAAGCTGAAGTATATATTTTATGGAATTATGATCACATCACTATAAAAAATGAAGACCAGGAAGACTGTTATCTCCAACAGCAAAATCTTCCAGAAGCTTTAGCCATATATTCCAAATATGTCCACTTTACTTGTCCAATTTGTTTAAATGAAAATAGAGATAAAGATCTTATAATGTTACATTGTGGGCATGGTATATGTATTTCTTGTTACCAGATGGATAACTTTGACAAGTTATTTTGTGCCATATGTCGATGTAATAATCCACAAGTTTTAAAGGGTATTGGTTCCTCTCAATAATTGTTTAAATATTTCCAAGTGGCTGTATACTGAAAAGTTGGTATAGATATAGCTTTTACGAAATTGGGAAAGTTGTTGATTAAAAAATTTTCCTCTTTTAATATGATTTTTTAAAATACGTACTACACTAATACTATTATCTTCGACCGATATAATAACATATGTTTTTCCAATTGATTTAATAAATAGTATAGCTACTAATAAAATTTCTCCAATTTCCTGAGAAACATTTATTTTTAAAATACCGTTACTGGTGATACTCAACATATTTGTATCACTTTTATTTAAATAGATTACAGATATTGTTTGTAATGAGGATAAATTTGGTTGTGTTACCACATTCTGTTGAAATTTTAATCTACCCTCAGGTGCTACAGGGGAGGATGAGAATAAGAGAAAACATTCTTCTTCCAGATTGGGAACTTTTTTCCATAAATGAGGTATAATCTGAGTGTTTAGTACATTCATGAAGTTTGAATTCTTTATTAGTATTTCCTCGCTCGCAAATTTCATTAGTAATTGACGCATCCAATAAGAACTTGGCATCTTGAATGTAGACATTAATTGTGGCTGTTGAAAAACACTTGGGGCAATATTTATACTCGATGGGAATATTAAGAATCACACAGAAAAATCCTGAACATTGTAAACAATAGTAAATTTTTGTATTAGATATATCCAACATTATATTTTTTAAATAATACAAAAAATAACTACAATGAATAGTAATAACGGCTTACAACATGAAAATAACATACTTTTAGAATTATATAATTTAATAATTGAACAATATATTGATGAAATTGATAAAATTTATAAAAATTATGAAAATTTTTGTTCAATATCTCGATTATATTCGTTATGTTCTAAAATTATGAATATATTTAATATAGCCTTTATATTTTTATCTATTTTATTACCATCACAAAATTATAGTTTAATTTTTAGTTTAGTCGGTATATCAATAAATAGCATGTTTAGTATTGATTTGTGTAAAGAAAAACTTCAACAAATTGTATCTGTATATTATCTCTATATTATTCCTGATTTAGAAAAGTTTATTTATGATAATATAAGCAAAGATATACGACAAATTCGGAATTTTCAACATGAGATAACTGCAGGGAACATTAATAACAAAATTAGTAATATTAACAATAATAATAATAATAATAATAATAATCCTAGTCTTTCTTGTTTAGATAAAATTGCTCAAATGAAAGAAATTATAACAAATAATTATACAAAATATATGGGTGAAATGTTTTCTGTGCCTGTAAGCTTAACTTATGTAAATTATACAAGTATTATATTGTGCTTCAGCACATATATATTCCTATTCATTACTATCCCTCTAATACACATATACTTACCCCCTCTAATATAAAATTTTTGGTAAATATATAAAAAAATGGATGAACATGTTATTGATCAAATATTTAGTAAATACCTAAACCAAAGTGATTTGGAATGTATAAAACAGGAATTCAATCGTCCTATTTTTAATCCACGTACGCAACGAGAAATTATAACATATGTCGAAAATGAAGATGAAGAAACCAATAAACAACAATCTTCTCCTCCTATATCCACACTACAAAGGAGCAAAAAGCGTTTATTACTTAACCCATCTAGTTTGAAGAATTACAAGTGTACGTTTGAAAAATTTGGCCGTTTTAAGCTTCAGCAAGTCGGTCGGGAGGCACCGGTTACACCAGATTTGATAAATATATATAATGTATATTTAAATCGGGATGCCAATTTAAAATATATGACGCGTCTAACCAACGTTCGAACACTAAACAAGTACATCGTAGGTCCCATTCTTGGACAAGAAATGCGTCTTCCTCGTACATCCGTTAATTTACGCCGTAACAATAAGCCTATTTTAGATAGCCGTTTGATCGCTCAGACGGTTGCTAGAATATGGAATTTTTCTCAGTCTGAACATGCTTACAAAATTTTACTTATATACCATACAGGTCTTCGAGCCAAAGAAGCCAACAATGTAACTTATCGTAATGTTGTAGATGCATATTACCCAGCCACTCAGACTGTTGTTTTGCCAGTAGTATACAGTAAACACGGTAAGGATCGCAACATTCCCTTATTAAAAGGAGGGGCTTCCACTTTTTTTATTCAATACCTCATTCCCTATGCAAATAAGAAGATGTTACGATTAACTCTACTGAAATATCCTGGGACAAATATAGCTGATCATTTGGATAAACCTATTTTTGATTCTAGTTACCAGAGTACACATAAAGTTTTTAAAAGTTATCTTTGGAAAGTTGCTAAAGAAAGAAATCAGAAATTATCTCCTAATGAAGAATATAGTGTTCAAGAAGATTTAAAAGGGGCAGGTCTCCATTCACTCCGAGCTGATTTTGCTACACGTACTTTTAACAGTCTTTCAAGACAATTAGGTAAGAATCATATTTTACCTTTTAAAATTATTAGTGAAATTTTAGGACATTCAAACGTTAAGGAATTTTTAAAAAGTTATATTAATCAAGGTGAAATAATAATGGAAGGTGGAAATGAAGAAGATGAAGAATTTAGTGGTGAGGGTGGCGTTGGTGAAGTTAACCAATTGCTTACAAATGATGAAAGTATTCACTGGGGTAGCAATGCACGAATGGCCCTACGACACCGTTATCGTCATATGAATGTAAATACAATCTCTAATTTGGAAGATCACACTTACCCATTGGCATCTAAAGAAGCTTCACCAACCATAAATAATAATTCTCTATCAATATCTAATAATAATAATAATAATAATAATATACTTACTAATACAATTACAAATAACCCTATTGATAATATTGGTACAACTATTACTATCGATACTGCTACGACTAATGCTGCAGTTAATAATATTAATAATAATATTACTAATAATAATAATAATGATGATAATAATAATAATAATAATCGAATCGTTTATATATAAATAAAAAAAATATGTAAATAAATAATTAAATATATATTATACTATATATAACATGCAATCTTCTAACATTTATAATATATATATATATATAAAATGGACAATAATTGTTTATTGTTAGCTTTCAACTACATTCAAAAAACATCTTATGAACCAAATGATAGTTACTATAATCCCCGTCTTTATAAAAATCATATTCTTTATGAAGCTTCTGTTTTAGTAGTAAATATGTCTAATGGTTTTTGTAATGTAGATAAATCAGCTTTTCATTTCCCTCTTAAAAATATTTATACATCTCTACATTTAAAGGCAGATGAAGATGAAATGATTAGTGATGATGACGATGATGATTTGAATAAGTGCCTAGAATTGTTAGTAACCAAGTTTAATGTAAAATATGCTTGGGTTTATGGAATTAATCAAATCCTTTTTAAATTACCGGTATTGCAGTATCTTACTGTCTTTAATATAAGGAGTACAACTATCTATAAATTTGGAGAAGAAATTAAATTAGATGAGTATTCCATACCAAGACCTATACAAGTTTATAATAAACTTAATAATTTTCCACCACCTTCACATAGTATAACTAATCTTTGTCAAATGCTCTCCAAAAATCTAATTAGAGGATATCAAGATTCTTTGAAGACTATTAATTTTTATGCAGATAGTAAAAAGAACCCAGATTGTAGACATTTACATTGTTCTTTACATTTCAAAGCCACCAAGAGCAATTCAACGTGTGCATGTTTATTAAATGAAATAAATCGCCTCATTCTCATGTTTTTATCCGCCAGTCAAGATCTATATTTAACCGAATACAAAGAATATATTAAATGCAATCCAAATCACAATGAACGCTTCTGTCAATTCATGGCTGGACGTGAAGTTGAATTCAAACTACAAACGCTACTACTCAGTATGATTTATCCCGAAAAATTTCATTGGGACTGTTATAGAAATGAAAATGGGATTTATGTGTCAGTAAAACTAATAGATTATCCAAGGAAAAATATAGATAAATATAAATTAATTAAATGGCAAACTAGTCAATTTTCTAAGCTTATTATGACGGAAAAATCAATCAACCATCGAGATTCTAATTTCATTCAAAATATTATGATATTTTTGGGGTTTGATGAAATATATAATGTACATTTATTACCTTAGTAAATAAAAATGGAATCTATTATTAATAGTAATTAATATTTACCTACATCATCTGATGATTACTCAAGAATACTATCTTCAGATTCAATATCGTCAATACCTTTATTTTCACAAATTTCTTTACAACCCGAACCCGAACCCATACTTGAACCTGAACCCATACTTGAACCTGAACCCATACTTGAACCTGAACCCATACTTGAACTTGAACTTGAACCAAGACCTAAACCTAAAATGGAACCAGAATCAAAACTAGAACAACAAAAACAACCAGAACTAACAGATTTGCCATCTCCTAGACCACATTTCCCCAAAAAAGATAGAGGTAGTTTATATAGTCATGTATTTGATTATAAAGTGAAAAAGAAGAATAAAGAATTACGACGATATCTATTGAAAATATACATTCAACAAAAATGTTCTCCTAAAAACAATGATGATGAAATGTCTAAATTTATTTATGAATTTGGTAATCAAAATCTAGAGGATATGGACGATGAAGAATTGAAAAATATTATAAATATGATAACTTTGGTACAAAATATATTATCAGATCACTCTTATGTTAAAGACTTCTTTCAATTATTTAAAAATGTTTCTGAACAAATTAAAGACATTGCTCTCCAGAAATATCCTCAGTGTTTATCGTCAATAAACCTGATTTTTAAGCAGATTATAATTAGTTTACAACGCATTGAAAATAACAAGAATGAACATGTTGACAAATTATTAATGCTTCTTTCATTAGACATGAAAGATATGAAACACTATCAACCAACTTCTTCTAGTACAATAATAATACATGCCTTGGTTCAAACTGGAATAAGTTTAATTATGTGTGGTATAATAGAATTTATTAATAATCGGGGTAAGGTGCCAATCAATTCTTTAATTTAAAAGAACATGATGAAGAATTAATGGAAAATGTTGAAGACAATGATGATATTCCAATAAGAAAAAGATTCAAACCTTCTTCATAAAAAATAATATTTAAACATCATGTGTTCAAACATCAGGTACCTTAGAAAAATCTTACAATACATTATGCCTACTATACAGTCCATCTTGGATACATCAGTGACAATGAAACAGAAGTGAAGTGCATGTTGTATGATTATATAAAAGGAGTTGAATATCATCTGAGCCTTCAGTTTATTAGCAGTCAGGATGCCCTCCGCATCCTCTCCTTAAAGACAAACTGACATAATGGGAAATTACTTGGAGAAAGCTGAAACGAACCCCAAATCTAGAACTCCAAGTCCCTTTTTAGAAGAGGAAACAATGGATGGTAGGTAATAATACGAATATATAGATGTTTATATACATTTTTTACAATATACATTTTTTTTCTTATTTTAATATATGTTTATTTTTTTTTATTTTTTTTTTTTTTTTTTTTTTAGAACAATCTACACAGCAGTTAATGTTGCCCCCCCTCCCGCCTGAAATGGTTATAATAGAGGAAGATGATGAACAAGAGACGAATGATTTTGGGATATTGGAAATGGAACTCTGTATTATTAAAGAGAAGAATGTCGAAGGTGAAGAGAAGACTCACATAGTGTTCCAGATGCCAGCTAAAGTACCAGATTTATTATTAACGGGAGCGGATCCAAAGAATAATGTGTCTCATCAAGCAAGTACCTACAATATTCTCATGGCAGATGTGTCAGGATCCATGTTCATTTACTGGAATGGTGTAATGACAGGGTGGAACGAATATGTGGTACCTCATTTGGTAGGGAGAACGAATCTGTTCGTGTTTGGCAGTAAAGTTGAATTAAAACGATCAGAAACAAACCTAATAAATAGTGATTTTGCTAATGGTCAAACAGATTTGACTGGTGCCCTACAAACTATTGTACATGAGGTTTACCAATGTAAGGAAAGGTATATCAAAGTGTTTCTTATTACTGACGGCCATCATAATACAACATTGATTCAGCCAAGTCATGTTATTGACAAAATGAATGAGGTTGAGAATAAGATTTGTGAGGTTTTTGTGTTAGGTGTGGGATGTGACTTTCCCGTTCAGTATAGTCTGGATATAAGGTCGCGTTTGCACAATGGTAGTACCAATATGCCTTCACTTTTCTGGGCGAAAACGTCAGATGAATTAGAGGAAGAGATGAAGAAAATTGGTGGATACATATCTGATGGAACTACATCGATCCTGAAGTTGTCAGTGAAAGGTTTCTTACTGCCAGGGGGTATAGCCAAGGACAAATTCTACCTGAATGAGTGGGTATATTTTCCCAATGAACAAGAACAAGTGAAACAACTTAGATGAATATATGGTAATAATGGATGTCACATTTCACCCCAGTTTCGTCGTATATCATTATTTGAGTTGAATGAAGTATTTCGACAATGGAATTCGGTTATTATTCAAATTAATAATAAGAAAGAACCAGTTCCTTCAGATGTATTACCTTTAATGGAAAGAATTTTGAAATCAATTCAAGCTAGTGAGGAACTCAGTAGTAGATCTATTCGAGATCGGTTAGAACAAAAAGAATTTAAAAAATATGAATTAGAGTTAAGATCCTTGCTTAATAAAATAAGAGTAATATTAACCACTGAAAAATTCCAAAATGAAAAAGATCTGGCTGAAACTATTCTGAGTACAACAGTAAGAGGTGGAAAATATGAAACTAAATGTCTTCAGATGAAAGGTCATTCAGATGAAGATTATAGAAATGATTGTAAAATGTTCATGGAGATTTATGAAGAACAAAAAAAGTTGATAATGCACATTAAAAATGATCCAGATGATTATTGTCAAGTAACAATGACCTCCACTATATCTGACTTGCAAGATCGAGATTTCCCCACGATGTTGAATAGTAATAATAAATATGAGTTTTTAAAACTGTTTACGATCTCTGGCATTCCCGTGTATGCTCCACATAGTAACTCTGTAACAATCAATCCATGGTCATATAGTGTTAGAAGTATACTGAAATGGCCATATACTATCATGAGCCAGGTTGCCATAGAAAAGAGCAAAGTAGTGGAGTTGGTACCTGATAATAACTTCAATGCCATAATCCCGATCTTTTCTCAAGATGCTTCCCAAATTAAGGCCCCATTAATGGGTACAAGACTCTATGCGATGTGTGCGACTTATGCAATCACAAAAAATCCATACATTATTGATTTTGACATTCACATGGCAGCTTTAGGAGTGACCTGGATGAGGATTCTGTTTGAAAACCCAACTCAGCCTAGGCCCGAGTTTGTGCGATTGCGTATTGCACACATAGAAGCAACAGCAACATCGGGGTATCTCCACCGACCAAGTTTTAAGAAATATTGGCAAGTGCTTATCAATGACACGACCCAAGCACTCATGACAGAGAGTTTTGAAAGAAATTTGGGGGGAAAACCCATAAAATGTGAGTCACTAATTAAACCTATGTTTATACTTTACTTACATCAACGAAGTGATGAGACTCCTCTAGAGGATAAAGTTGTTATCAAAGTTGTGAGGATGATTCTCTTAGAATACATTGGTCGTTGCCTTTCTAAATATAAGAAACAGGAAAAGAATTCCACACCCTTCACTGATTTCTTTGCCAAAACACTTGTTGATGAAAAGCTTAAAGAAGAATGGGTGAAGAACTACATTGCGACCTCAGAAAACCTAACCCTTAAGGATTTTTATACCTTAGAAGAGGTTGAGAAGACAGCCAGAAAACATTTTAAAGACGAGGACATGCAAAATATTAAGGAAAAGTTAAAACAGATCCCCATAGCTGTGGATATGAAAAAGGTAGAGAAGCTACGGGATGTTTTTCTGGCTGGAGATATATCTTGGTTTTCATTGCGAATTTTTGCTAAAGAAGTTGGTCTAAAGGAAGACGTTATTGACAATATGTTTAATGAACACAACGTGTTTATTTATACTGCACATGCCCTACAGTATAGAGACTCTCGTGAACGGCTAACTTCAAATGTTAGTGATAACGTCCAAGCTTTAGTGACTCAGCGGGTTCACCAGGAGAATTGTCTCAATGTTTACAAGGAGTTTGAAAATATAATTGTTCAACATAAAAAGGATTTGTGGTTGCAGGAATATTTATCAACACACAGAGAAATTGTGCGCCCCATGACAAGGTCACAAATCCTAATAGAGGCTTCTGGACGAGGAGTTCAGGTAACAAATGATACTTTTGAAGAAGTGTATAAGAAATACCGACCAAATGTAGGGCTGTTGGGTAATGCTTGTCAATGTCGAAATTGTCCTTTTTACCTGATACGCAGTAAAAGGTATAATCAACACTTACATTTAGCACGTCATTATTCTTCAAATTATCCTCATCATTTGCACTCGGCAGCCTATTTTTGCAGGCATGAAGACATAGCAGATGCTATCTTCTACCAAGAGTCTATTAGTAAGTCTCAATTAGATAATGCTTTCATTGAGGACCTTACATTTTTACTAAACATATATCAAGAAATGGCCCCCTACTGATGATTAATTATTTAATAATTCATCCAGGGCCACCCGATGTGGGTGGGCCAACTCAATTGTTATTATTGCTGTGACCACCTCTGTTGATTTTCCCCTACCTAAGCTTTATTAATTAAACTTGGCTCGTGCCATATTTAAGGTTAGTAGTAGTATCTATCATTCATGCCCTATTGTACTCACTACACAATTTTATGATATTAAATTGGGTGGTACTGTTTTTTTTTTATAATATAATTATTGTATTTATGTATGTAGTTAGAAAAATATATTTATTGGAATGGTTGATTTCCTTCATTTTCCCAGAGCATCTTCACACAAATTTTATAGCATATTAACACAAACAAGGTTAAATCTGGCACACACACACACACTCAGCTTTCATCCTCTGATTCTGCTATTGAGTTCAATAGGTTCTCTTCCATTGGTTCATCCCTTGCTAATGATATTCCATCTTCCAGTACTGACATTAAGGACTATCTTACAGGGAACTATCCCCAGTCTCTGTACCTAAAGCCTATTAGATCTTTAGCCCAAGTCACTTGAACTCCAAACCTTTCCAGATATTCTAAAAAAAGCGAGAGTAACGCCTGTCCACAAATGTGGTGATCTCACAGATGTTAACAACTACAGACCTATATCAATCCTGCCAAACTTGTCAAAAATTTTTGGCTTCAGGCCCCAAAAAGCACTAACGATGCACTTATTAGTATGCTTAACTCGATTCATACTGCTCTTGATAAAAATGAGTTCCCTGTTGGGTTATTTGTGGACCTGCGTAAAGCTTTCGATACTGTCAACCACCAAAACCTTCTTCTTAAATTACATCATTATGGTGTCAGAGGACACTCCCTACAATACCTCAAATCCTGTATGTACCTTACCTAAATAAAGATTATTATTATTATTATTTATTAGATATTATGTACCACGCCCTGCCCTGGTGACTCTCTATTACTCCCTTATCTATCCATATCTCAACTATGGTATTTGTGCTTGGGACTCTACTGCCCAAAATCACTTACGTCCTCTAATTACTCAACACAAAGCTGCTATTAGGACAATATCCAATTCTGGCCCCAGACATCACTCGGTACCCAAATCCCTGAATATGTTAGACATTAAGTCACTGCACATTCTCTGTTTTTTCAACAATGTTCCCCCAAATAAAAATTATTATTATTATTATTATTATTATTATTATTATTATTATTATTATTATAAACACTTTAATAATAGTGGATATTCTATTTTCTAGTTCACTCTCTTGTTGGTTGGTGGCATCTTCTGTGTTAACATCTTACGCTCGTTCTTGAGGTACTAGTTCACTCTCTTGTTGGTTGGTGGAAACTTCATTCTTCTGTGTTAACATCTTATTCTCGTTCTTGAGGTAAATCAACTCTTTCTTTTTCTTCCTCCCTTATATATTCTATTTTCTAGTTCACTCTCTTGTTGGTTGGTGGAAACTTCTGGTTGATAACAACATTCTTCTGTGTTAACATCTTATTCTCATTCTTGAGGTAAATCAACTCTTTCTTTTTCTTCTTCAAGTGTGTTTCCATTCTTTTCAATTTTTTAATCAACTCAGCTTGTCTCTGCCTAGGGTTAATCTGGGAAAGCAGCTTCGTACAACTTTTTCTTGGAAGGGCAGCAAAGCGTGTGTGGTGGGCTGGCTGGATGGCCGTCCGTTAGTGGATGTAGTGAGAGTGGCCACGGATATTTATATATGTGGCTCAGCTAACACAGTGCTTCCGGCAACCAGCTATTAGTCAGAACCGGGACTTTTATGTGGTACTTATTGCTATCTAGCTTATCTAGGCAATTCACAAACACAACGAAAACAACATATGTCCCATACAGTCCTGCCCTTTCGATAACCTACACTGAACACACTGAATAATAATTACCAAGGCAAAATTTTAACAAATAAAAACATGCACACTTTTATTTAATGAAAATTACAGTGGAATTAATATGGAATGAAACATGTCAACCCTTTGTGACCATTGAAAAAAAAAAAATCCTTATTCTTGCATCTTTCATATTGTTAAGCTAAACAATGTCCCAGGTTCTTTCCTAAGTCATGCATTTGAAAATAATTTAGTTTTATTATCTTCTTAGCATGAAATGTTTTAGGATTGTTGTTATGGTAGTTTACATATATTATGTGTTTCTTCATACCCTAAAAAGATCAGAATATTTCCTATGATATATGAATCTTGATGATTCACCCTTGTTTGCTTCATTACGTGTTTGTTAAAATTCCTAACCTCCCATTGAATCCAGTTATATTTATTTTTAACAAGAGAGTTTAGAATTGTTACGCCTACATCCATTCCATTTATGTTTCTCCTACATTGCCAATGTATTTTCTCGGGCCAAACCATACTGAGCAACAGCGCTTGCAGTTTGTATTCGACTTCACGTTCAGCCATATATTGGCACATTCGTTCCTTATCCCTATGATTACTATTAATGTAATCTTTATATTCTGTCGTATATAGCTCTTGACTAGCCGATATGAACATAAGAGTAAGGCGGTTTATTTCATTCAACAGACAAGCACAAGTTGAACTACTCTCACCTTCTAAATGAAAATTACACTGTAGATCATTATTGCTGTTTTTATTTGTGGTATAGAAGGTAATACTCTTTGTGGAATCCTGGTATCCATTAATCAAATTTTGGGCGAGTAAATGACAAAGATTTGTAATACTATGTAAAACTGGTGGAAATATATAAATATTACCCCGACGGTATAATACATTTCGATATTCATTAAAAGATTTATTTATTGTTATTTTGTCTCTAAATGTGTGGATGTTCTTATTTCGGATATCGAAGACTGCCAGATTTTGTAAAACAGGTAATTGGAATAAGATTTGATTATTTCCATAGACCCAGACATATTTTATATCATATTCTGACACCAGAGTTTCTAGACATTCGCTTAAGTTATTTAATTCTTCTTGATTTTGGTTTAATTCTTCATCTGTTATTTCATCTTTGTTCGTTTTTGTATTTATATCTAGATACCTATTAATGCATTTGAAGGGGAAATGAAAGACCGATTTATCTACATAACAATAACCATTAGCCATATTTACTACTGAAGCAGAGGCTTCGTATAGGATATATCGTTTATGGACATATCCATTCGATTCAGAAAAAGTTTGTATATAATTAAAACCTAATAAAAAACAATTTTCCATTATTATTAAACCTCTATTTTTTTAAAGAAACAAATGTATATAAGTATAGTTTAATATTATCAGATGATATAGTTTAGTTTATTGTTCATAGCGTTGTTTATAATAACAATACCTGCTGGTCTAATTGTAAAACTTATTGTTCAAAAATTATAAGTATAACCGTTAATCAATGCTTTTTGGGGTTCAAACCAGCATATGTTTGATATTCTGTTAAAATAATTTTTTTATGAATTTATTATAACTAAAAACAATAGGAAAAAAAGAAAAAAGTAGCAATGGGGTTAATAAGAATTTTAGTTGTTATAATCCTAATTATAGTCGTTATAATAATTATTTATTTATGCGGAAAACGTATCAATGTCAGTAAGGCTATCAGACATGATCCGATTCATGAAACAACATTACAATCCACCATCAGTCCAACAATAACAAAATTATCTGAAACATTACAAACCACCATCAGTCCAACAATAACAAAATTATCTGAAACATTACAAACCACCATCAGTCCAACAACAACAACAACAACAACAACGTCCTCTGAAGTACTTCAAGAAACAACATTACCATCCACCATCAGTTCAACAACAACAACAACAACAGAGTCCTCTGAAGAATCTAATATAATCATTTCAAAGTTGGAATCATTATTCTCCCCGTTTATCAGAGATATAAATACCTATAAAGGTCTCGTAATTATTCCTAAACCACCAATTTCGTATAATCCTAAGAATAGAATCGAAAGTGAGAATACAATCATTAAGCCTTTTAATAACTTCCTTTTAAATTACAATAAAATCCACAGATATTTAGATAATAATATTGTCTCAAATAACACAAATTATGTATGGCAAAATTCTAATTACGACAAGGGATATTATACCAAAAATCCAATTATTTTAATATTTCCTTGGAATATTAATGATTTGAAACCTAATGTTTATACAGATCAAAGTGAAATACATGATGTTAAATTACAAAACAATATAAATGCAGTACGGACCAAATCACATAATAAAAGAAAAAAATTTGACATGGACAAATTGTGGATATCATGTACGCATGCGGCAAGTCAAGATATATTTATTCAGGGATTCTCTAAGTATGATTTTCCAATTAAAGAAAATTCATTACCACCATTTGTGGTAATGAAACTTGAACTTCAAGATGGTAATAATGAGGTGGAATGTAAAATGGTGGCTAAGAACATTAATTCCTCAGAAACCTTTGCTAACATTAAATTTAATATCTATGTGGAAATCTCGGAAGAAGAACAAGAAACAGGAGGAAGATCAGGCCTCCTCCCTAATATAGTTTCCGATTATGAGTCCAGAAACGTAATATTCGAGAGAATGTAAAATTATGGTATCCTGTATTCAATGCAAGAAATAATTATTTTGAATGCTGAAAAATCAACATTGAATGTCCTATTCAAAATAATGTGCGTTTCATTTCATTTCAATAGGATAAAATTAACATTGGACTTCAAAATAGGTATTTTTTCTCACCCCATAAAAAATGAGTGAAATTGCTAAAACAATCTTGAGTATGGTACATTTCCCTGAGGATGGGACCTCAGGTTTAAGAGAACGTATAAATATAAAAACTTATTTAAACAATGTTTCTGCTAAAGATGATGATGAAACAAGAACAATCATATTACTAAATAAATTGTTTCATTTATTTGATCTGTGACGATAATCGCCTTCAAGAGATTGAGCCTGCTCTTCCCTCCACAATTACGTCGTAACAAACTATATAAAACTACTAGGGAAGAAATGTCCAACAACGACAACAACATCTCCAAGGTTTGCCAGAGCGCAAAACGTTGCAGCCAGAGACACCTGTTCAGACTCAAACCGCCAAACTACCTGTTGATCGCTACCGGCTCCGCTGATTGGTCGCCGGCCGGGCTGCAACTGCACTCCACCCCCCCATACAACTTGATGTCTGGGGTCGCCACGACCTCAGACCTCAGAATATTTAGTGCTTCCACGGTTATCACTCCTCCCGGCTAGACGTTAGCGTGTACTGAGAGAGGTGGTAGCTTAAAGCCAATATTCCAGCACCTCCCTTTAATTTTGTGTTGCACTTCTTGTTATTTTATCTTAACGTAACTTTTCATTGTGTCATTTAATTATTCTTATTATTTTGATTGATTGATTTTATTATAAGAATTTGTTTGTCCATTTTATTCATGTTTTGATTTATTTAACGTAATTAAAATTTCATTGTTAAAATTTACTTGTGTTTTGTGTGTCTTCTCCTTACCTTACCACAGACGAAGTTCCAGTTTTCTATTTTTTTTTATAACTATGTGACGAGGCCATAACCCCTAGCCTTAAACAGCCGAACACCAACGCGTTACCGTCACAGATCTATCTGATCGATACATAAAATTAATAACTAAAACATATCCTCTTATTAAAAGTCAATATCAACAAAAGGAAACCATAGCTTTATTAAATAAACAATATGATGAGTGTAATATGGAAAAAAAATTCCTAGAGACTGTGATAGCAGAAAAAGAACGCGAAATAATCGATTTAAATAAACAAGTTGATAAGTTTACAACTGAAATAGAAAAACAAAAAAATATAATAAACAATTTAGAAATTGAAAACAATAAATATGAAGAAGAATTGAAAACCCAAATATTTAATTTAGATCAATTAAATGAATGTGAAGATAAAATTGAGGAAAAAGACAAACAAATAAAAGAATTAGATAATAGAAATATAGAAAAAGATAAACAACTAACTGAAAAAGACAAACAAATAACAGAATTAGATAATCAAATTAAACAGTTAAATATTCTAATTAATTCAAATAATACTGAAATAAAATCTAAAAACGTTGAACTCAATAAAAACCTACAACTATGTACCACACAATTATCTGAACAAAAACAAGAAATAAATAGAATAAATGAAGAATTAACTCAAAGTTATAGACATATTAATGAAAAACATCAACTAGAAGAAACTTACAAAAATGAACTTGAGAAATGTAACTACGAAAAACATGAACTAGAAAAAACCTATATGAAACAACTTGAGGAACAAAAACAAGCCCATCAACGGCAATATAAGGAGTTATTATCACTCAAAACAAAAGAACTTGAGAAACATCAACAAGCAGAAGAAACTTATAAACAACTTCAGGACCAAATGCTAAATAAATATAATGAATTATTGGTGAATATAAACACAATAAATAATTCTAATAATACATTATTTAATAATTGTTTAAAAAAAATCTATATTATCAAATGATGATATAACTGAATGTTTTTCAAATATATTGTTTATAAATAATAGTTATTCAAGTGAAAAAAATAAACTAATTGAAGAAATAATAATAAAGATTATTGATCATTTTAATACAGAACACAAGAATTATATTCAACAAGAACACACAAATAGAATGGCTAAGTTAAATGACATTATTAACAATAGTAATTATAATAATAATGATCTACAACCTGAAAATATAGCAAATATATTATTTACTAACGAGGAAGAAAGAGGGTTATTTAATCATATACTAAATAGTTTAAAAACTAATATTACTGATGAAATAGTAGAAAAACACAAAAAAGAATTAATGCCTTATGTTGATTTAAATGTTGTTTTAAAGCGTCAGTTACAAGAACCAAATTATTTGGCTAAAATGTTAGTAGATGAACTTGCATCTATGGATTTAGTTAAAGAAAAGATAATAGAACAACTTGTGGATTTATACAAATATACAAAAGAAACAAATTATGAAGTTATAAAGGTATATACTTTTATTACAATTATATATACAATTTATCAGAACGAACTTAAAAAAGATTTTAGCATACGAAATATAAAACACTTTTATGTAATTATCTTGCAAGTGATTCACAAATCATATGGTGATACTTCTAAAATATTAGCCATTCAACAAATGCAGGAATCAGAAAATTCGATATTAAAACAAACAAATAAAGAAATGAATTCTAAAATGTTCGTCATGGCTTCTGAATTAAAAGAATCGAAAATACATTTGTCGATGATTAATACAATTGACGTTTCTTCAGACTATGATGAAACTCTAGTAGAAAAGTTCACTTCTATTATCAGAACTATTATTAATGAACTCGATGCTTACCTATCAGAGAAGTGCCGAAAAAAGTATTTGTTATTAGCATTCAATCAGATTAAAGTAAAAGAAATATTTTGTAGGAATAGTGTTGCCAAAAATGAAATGAAACAATTATTCTATTCTCTTTCGAATCATATTTCTAAATTTATATTCTGCGCCCAGTTCTATAAAAATCTTGTTACGGTAATAAACGATAAAATTCTTAGGCCTTCTATTCAATTAAACCTATATTTTTCACAAAACCTATATGACATCGATACTATGAAAACAGCTTTATTAAACTCCCAAAATATAAAGAAAGCTATTAAAACCCCTTCTGTTTTTCCCATTATATATATTATTAAGGGTTTAACACTGATTGGAGAAAAAATTAACATTAACGACGATGAAATTTACAAAAACCAAATAGTGTCTATTGATAACAAGGATAACAATTTAAAATTACTTACATTATTGAACAGTGATGATATTGAACAAGAAAAGAAATGGTTTATTGAAACACAAATAATAAAGAAGTATTTAAATGTAATCGGCGATGAAATCATTTTAAAAACAATTTCCTCTCAGAAAGTTTCATCACAGGAAACAACAAAAACATCAAAAACATATAAAACAACAGATTCGGGGACAAAACAAAAAGATGCCAAACAACGATCAAAATTAAATACCCAAGACAGACGAAAAAATGAAATATTGACTCTGAAAAAGAATCAAAGAGGAAAACAGTTCATGAATAGGAGAGGAACAGATGGAAAGCAATTGGAAGAGGAAGTTGATATTAATCCAATAAATGACCCCAGTTCATCAGTTGAAGGTAAAGAATGAGGATATTAAACCAATAAATGACACTAGTTCAATAGTGCTAGAAGAAAAGAAGGAGGTTGAAAAGGAAATAGAAGAGGATGTAATAATGCTAGACGAAAAGAAGGATGATAAAAATGACTTTTTTTTTGGGGGGGGGGGGGATAATAATAAAAAAATTAAAAAAAGGAATAGCAGGTCGGGGAGTAGGCAAATTAACTCAACTCCAAAAAAAGAGGGAAAGAGAATAGAAAGATTTTAAAAAAACATTCAGCCTTTGATTATATATTACTTATCCATTAAATTATGTGTTTATGAGCTAACAAAATAATCAGAATTAGAATTTAGTAATCGGCCTATATTAATAAAAATATAGAAAATATTAATGAAAATAACTTTTATTGATTCAGCAACCTATGGTGGAGGGAGGGGGATGGGATAGTGGTATAAAAGGAGAATTTCTGCCTATTTAAGAGTCACAAACCCTTGCTCTCTCTCCAGCTCCAGTGTCAGGTGTACAGTCTACTGAAATTAAGCAGTTTATCATTCAGTAGGGTAGTGGCGGGCGTCATTACAGTTTAACTATTGATCCATATGCAGTCATCTAGTCCATCAAGAATTACATAACAACAAGCTTCAATAATCAATTCCTTACCAGTTCAGTTTATGAATCAAATCATAAAAAAAACCACACACTCTATTTCTTATTGTTATAGTGCCTATATTAACTACTTATGTGTGCAATGATCAGGTACAGCCGAAGCTGAAGGAACAAGTCAGAATATACCACTTCCTAAGCCATTTGGAAACATATAAAGAGAGTATAGTGTAAAACGATTGACTTGTAATTATTTGTCTCTTTCAGGTAAATTAACATTTAGAGATTGATTTTTTATTCATTATACTACAGTAAAATACAATTATAATAGTAATTTTAATTTATTGTTATTCGTTCTTTCCTCCCTCTATCCACCCCCACCCCTTGTTTCCGAACTGATGAAGGGTTTCGAGATAACTACTAACTCTTCTGGGGAAGCAAAAGAACAAGCTGAAAGAGGTCAAGCTGCATCTGTCTTACTTGAGCAAATGTCTTGTTTGGTTGAATCAACGGTAAAAGCAAGGTCATCTTCTTCATCTTCTTCCTCATTATCGTCTTTATCGTCGTCCTCATCGTCGTCCTTATCGTCGTCCTCAGACACATTCGAAAGTGACCGGTTGATTGACAAACTAAAGGGCTTGGTACTAAATAAGGCCATAAAGAGAAAGATGAAGAAGAAAGAAAAGGCACTAAGGAAGCTTGATTCTAGAAAAATCAAATGGCCATGGTCTTCAGATGGAGATGATGACACCAAGTCAGGGGAGGAATGGGAGAAGCAGGAGAATGTGGAGGAACGTGTCTTCGGTCAGGAAACAACAACAGGCACAGGTATGTATTTGTAATTAACTTTACTAATAAGAGGATTAATTTCAGTTGTACGTTATTTATTTTTTTGTGATTAAAAGTTTTTTTTTTTTTTAATCTGTGAATTCCTATGCTCTGTTAAAATTTATTCGGTAGAGAATATATTAATGTCTTTGTTATTTGCTACTACACAGCTCCGCAACTTCCCAAAAAGAGATGTCGAAGTGACAGACACTAAATGGAAGATAGAAGCCATCATGGATAAAATCACACAGACTGGAGAAAAAAATGAGGAATGCCTGTATAGCAGAACCTTGAAACCGGTTTCTGAATGTTGTTGGCTGCATTGTGGTGGCTTATTTCCCCAAGAAAATACTTTTACAAAATAAGCATGAATGGACAGTTCAATCAGAAAATAGTAGTTGTTAGTCACTCTAAATAAATAATTGGGGTAAAAAAAAGTAAAAAAATGAGATACTGAATATATTATATTATTTCCACAAATTAATTTATTTTATTATCCTACCCCAACCCAAATTTTTCCAAAAGGCTCCCAGGCCCCAACCTTTTTCTAGTATTTGGGCAATTTTTAATTCAAATTCACTTTTTTACGTAACTTCTTCAACCCAGCAGCCAAAAGCACCGGTGTCGAGCAATAGTGGGATCGCATCCGTGAGTGGGCATCCCGTAGCAGTCATACTCCCCAATTTCATTAACTTTCTGGCGCCCACAAGTTAAGGTAAAGAAGCTGCGCTGAAAAGAAAATTGAAACAATGCTTATTGATGTCACAGAGAGAACTTCAATAAACCTCAATCCAAAGAATATTGATTAGAAAAAACGATGAACACCACCAACCTCAAGCAGATGAATACTGATTTAATAAAAAAATTTTGGACCGTTGAAGGTTCAAGTCAACATTTTTAAAAGTGATATTTTAGATAAAGTGTTGAAAACCTTGTGATCAAACTCATGGCGGCGAAGTCCACCTAGTAATGTAATAGCTGGTTGCCCGGAGCAGTACTGTGTCAGTTGAGCCATATATATAAATATTCGTTGCCGCCGACCACTCTCACTCTTATATTACATCCACTGATGGCCAGCTTCGCTGCTCTTCCAAAGAAAAAGTTGTCCGAGATGCTCTCTCCTCAGATGAACCCCAGGATGGAGAAAGATACGCTGAAAAAAACCTTGAAACTATGCTGGGAAGAGGAAGAGGAGACACTAATATTGAATATAGAGAAAGAGTTGTTACAAATAATCCACGACATCAAGCTGAACAACACCAACCTCAAGCAGAATAATATCGACATCATCAAGCAGAATGAGACAATACTTTTGAAGACAGACCAAGAGTTGTTACAATTAATCAGCAAAATAATCACCAACATCAAGCAGAACAACACCGATATCAATCAGAACCACACACTATTGAAGATGATAGAGCAAGAGTTATTAAAAATAATCACTTACCTGAAGCAGAACTACACCGACCTCAAGCAGGAGATTGATGATTTAAAAAATGAAATTAAAGAGTTGAAAGGCTGAAACAACCCGCCTTTCTTTTGAGGAATTGATATGTGCAACCACTTGGAAGTCATATTAATTTATAATGGGACCAAAGAGCCAATGTTATTCAAAACTTCCGCACAGTGACTGACAGTGACTAACGTGGGTACATCACCGACCTGAAGAAGAAGAATACAAACCTCTGGCAGGAGATTGCTGATTTAAAAAAAAAACTTTCGAACAGTTGAAGGCTGCCTCATTTCATTTTTAATTCCACTGTAATTTTCACTAAATAAAAGTGTGTATGAATTATAAAATATATTGCTTTATTTTTTTTTAATTTTGCCTTTATTATTCTAGTGTACATAGGTAGGGGAATGGGGGCACCTTCTAATTTCACTGTAATTTTTCACTAAATAAAAAGTGAGCCCAGAATGGGAACAGATGTAGTATAATTAAAAAGTAAGATGATAATGTCAGTATGGCTGGCACTAGTTCCGGTGAGTGTCAGTACAAGTTGTCATATGTCGGTATTGTGAAGACTGTCTAGATACGTGAAGGTGGGTTTGGAGTTATCCCACGCTGGGCTGGATGCCCATTCATCTTTAAAAATTCGTATGTACAAAGTAGTGGGTAATTTTTCTTCATATTTAAAAAAACTACGGATAGTTAATTGGATGAGGGTATACTCACAAACAACATATTTGTGTTTTTTCAGGTGGTAACTTAAGTTGTTATCACACCCATTAAACAAAACCAATCCATCATCTTGAAATACTACTTTAATATGGTCTATTTCAATTTTTTCCTGTGATGAGGCCTTCGACATCAAAATCACTTGATAGGTATTTTCAAGCTTGACTCCATTATTTTGTCTCATGAATAATTCATATTTTATTCCCCACTTTAGTAGTATTTCTTCAAGTTTTATTAACATAATCTTTACAGATTCAATTTCCCATATTTCATTGGGGTTAGTAGGGTTGGGTTCAGTCTTTACAGATTCAGCTTCCCATATTTCGTTGGGGTTCATTGCTTTGCCTGTAGGGTTGGGTTCACTCAGAGTCTTATCATTTTCAAAATTTGCTGTTGTCTCGTTAATATCAGTCATAATGGTGATCTATTTCAAATCTGTGAACGTAAAAAAAAAAAAAAAAAATATGTTAAGGCATATGTAACTTAACTGATCAATCAAAATTTTTATCTAAGATAGTATAAGGTGATGCAGGACTAATAATTAGAGTAAGACCAAACAAGACCCTACCTTACCCAAACTAAGTCAATATAATTATATTATCTTATTATATTATAATATTATCAAAGTGGACTCACTAGATACAGCACAGGACTAGGGTTGTAACTGACAGTTGAATTCTTTTATATCTATCTTTTCAATTCTGACTTGAGGAGGAGGAAGAGGAGGAGGGGGAGGGGTGAGTTAAATCGCCTTCAAGTATATAAAAGCGTTATGCCCAGTATTATTACCTCAGTGTTAAGTGGTCTGATGCAGCATACATATATCCATAGTGATAACTATTTAATATTATTTAATTGTTGACATATACAACAACTATGGATTCACCACTTTCTATAAACATGTTAATGATGACCCTTGATAACATATACCAAAACAAGATGAAAGAAAAACTTCCAGATACATTTGGAGCATCATTTCAGAAGATGATTTGCTATGCTGAAAACAGTTTAAAGTCTTCGGAATTGTAAGTATCATTATTATAATATGTTAATAATATATATCATATATATATTTTTATAATATCCATACCCCAATAAATTATTACTTCTTATTTTTTTTTTTCTTTTGTTTGTAGGTATGAAAATCTTTTAAAAACATTGAAAGAAAAAAAGAAGATAAAAAGAATAAGTGCAAATGTCCCACATGGAATCCTATCCCCTGAAGACGACCCTGCTATTCTTCATGATATAAAGGTCAACTGCTATGGCCCTGATGACACAATCTACAACAATGATCCTGAAGTTCGAAAAAATGTTCCTCGTGGTGTGGTGTAACACTCTTGGAGTTTAAGGGACAGTTTGATTTAGTGATCTTTGCCAATAAAAAATTTACTGGTGGTATTGGTGATGAGGATGATAAACAACCGGAAACAAATGATCTCTGGAAACAATATTGCTTAGAAGATCTCAGTACTACTACTTCTAAAGTAGTTTGTATGACTAAAGTGAATGGTGAATCAGCTCATTTCAGTGGCAGATACATTAATGGTAAATTTTTTTTAATTACTGGGAGTAAAAGTGTTCATATGTTAACTGGAGAAAGGGAAGACATTGAGCGGTATGATGGAGAACGTTATGTTGTTGCTAAAGTTGTGGCCAGATCACTATGGGATACATTGAATAATATGGATATTATGAATCGACATTTGGTATATAGTATCTTACACTATACTAAATGTACAGCTGTGTGTGAGCTTCTTCAACCTGACAACCAACATATTGTTAACCTCAGTCACTTGGATAAGCATCAACTCAACGTTATCTGTTTTACTCCATTGTACAACGAATATGAAGAGACTAGCCTTCTTGCATTACCTCCACACTACACACTCAACCTGTTTACGGCATTAGGCTTTACATCTCCTGCCTATTCAATAATTGAAGCTAAAGATGTAGTGAAACACCAGAATAAGGTAGGCAAACAAAAAGTCTATTGTACAAGGAAGTGCCAATTTATATTGTCACATTTTTCAATACAATTTCTTTTATGAAACTATATTATTAAATTATTTTTACAGGTGCGAAGTGATCTTTACAAAGAAGGTGAAGTTTTTTATTTTTTAAATGAGAATGAAGAAACAATTGGAATGATAAAAGTAAAAACAAGATGGTATGTAATACTTAGAGCCTTGAGGAAAAAAGCAGTTTATTGTTTTTTATCCAAGAAAAAAAACAAGTAAAATTGGAGTTTAGAGAATAATATTCACTTAACTCAATTACGACTAAATGAAATTCAGAAATGGCTCAAGTTCTCGATTTATATTTTACAAAGATGTAAGGTGAGTATGATGGGTAAAGCACCTACCTACTTTGTTTTCATAAAAAGACTCTCTTAAGAAATTAATTATTTGAAAAATTAGGTTGAAAAATAAGGGATTTATAACACTAATAAATAATTATCATTACTTTCAGGAAATGGGGACAAGTTTTCTACAGTGGCTAAATGAAAAAGTAGAAAAAAAACATATTGCTGTGGAAGATATTAGGCCCCAATTTCCAACAATATGGAGCAGGTTTCTTTTTGAAAAAAATTATCCGACAATTTTGAAGATGATCAAGAAGAAGAATTAGGTGGTTAGTTACCATTAACTTTATTATACAGCTGAAGGCATTGGGAAGACAACCAACTCGAAGTCTATAGAGACAAATTACCGTCTTCATTACTGTCGAGAAGTGGACTAGGGACAATTAATTAAAATATGTTTTCTAGTAACACCTGTGGTAGGGATGACATCTTTTAGACTTGAATTTGTATTGATTTACACATGATATATAAAGTGTTCATCAATAAAAATAAGTACGTAGTTAGGTAGTAGTATTTTTTTTATCTGGGACGTGAATTTTTTTTTATTTTTTTTTTTTTTTTGGGGGGGGGCACCCAGGTTGAGTGTAAAAAATGTAGTAAAATTTCCACAATTAAAATTTCTATTTTTATCACAGAATTTCCACTTAGTTCCCTATATTTTTCTTACCATTATTTCAGCTTTTTACTAGGATCTGGTAAAGGATTTCAGCTGATAAACTCTATAGTCCCAATTTTAAGTCTATGAGTCAACAGGAAGAGGAGGAGGAGGAGGAGGAGGGGGGAGGGAGATTGTGTATTATATAAAGAGAGAGAGAGAGAGAGATGCCTCTCTCAGTCACTAACTAGTCAGTCTAATACAACACTCACATTTTGTTTTCATAGCAATGAGAGAAGAAAAAATCGTTTGGAGACTTTTAAGGACTGTAACTTCAGTGTAAACAGTCATGTACTTGCAAAGGCGGGTTTCTATTATACTCATAAAGCAAATTTTTTAGAATGTTCAATGTGCCATTTTCAAATTGATGCCACGAACGTAAACAACGATGAAAATAGAATCATTGCTTTAGAATCATTGCAATCATAAGAAAGAGAAACCAGAATGCACATTTAATCAGAACGTGAAAAGATCTATTTCTAAGAAGTTTGATTCATATGACAGTTTACAGTTTGAAAAGGAACGTTTGAATACCTACATAGATTGGCCACTTGAATGGTTAGAACCATCTGATTTGGCTCGTGATGGCTTTTACTATCTTCGAACAAATGACCACGTTGCTTGTGTCTTTTGTCGAGGCGTTCTTGGTTCCTGGGAAAGAGGAGACACTCCCAGAGGCGAACATCAGTTTCACTTTCCCCATTGTCAATTCATTCGAAACCAACCAGTGGGAAATTTTCCACTGATATTTAATGAAAAATTCGAGGGTTACATTCCACTGAGAAATAGTAAAAATTCGTCCTATAGACAAGAAATAGATGTCTGTGGTCTAAGTCCTATGACAGACAATGGAGTTCACCAACATACCATTGCCAAGCGAAAAGAATACTTAACACTTGAAAGTCGCCTAGCAAGCTTTAACAATTGGCCTGAACGTGTAACACAGAAACCAACTGAATTGTCAGAAGCTGGATTCTTCTATTGTGGTTAAAGTGATCATGTGCGCTGTTATCATTGTGGGAATGGACTTCGAAAC
Source organism: Procambarus clarkii (assembly GCF_040958095.1). Lineage (NCBI taxonomy): Eukaryota > Metazoa > Arthropoda > Malacostraca > Decapoda > Cambaridae > Procambarus > Procambarus clarkii. The sequence goes on from NC_091176.1 coordinate 34,054,097, forward strand.
TGGGAAACTGATGATATACCTTGGGATGAACATGCTCGCTGGTACCTAGAGTGTACCTTCCTCTTCTTGATGAAAGGAAAAGAATTCATTGATCAGGTATGTCAGCTAAGTAACTTGAAATGAAGGTTGACTATTATTATTGTAATCTTTATAAAAGCCATTTGTAACATTACCTTTTTTTTCAGGTTCAAGGGGAAAGGCACCTTATGAGACAAACCCTTCAATAACCCATATCAATGAAGATCAACACAAACTTATTAAGGAACTAGACATAACTAAGCACCTTATTTCAATGGATTTCCAGGAAGATCATGTGATGACAACGTATCATAATCAACTCAAAGAGAAGGGGTTACCTCTCTTTGACATTGCGTCATTTATTGAAGCAGTCTTACAGTACATGGAAGACGAAGTTAGAAAATGTCTAGTAAATAAATTGGCATTGGCTGAAGTTGATGTTGTCCCAAGCCAACTAATGTCTGATGGAACTGAGCTGGCTTCTGACCAAAACCAACAAGTAGAATCATCTACAACTTTAATGGAATTGGCATTGGCTAAAGTTGATGTTGTCCCAAGCCAACCAATGTCTGATGGAACTGAGTTGGCTTCTGACCAAAACCAACAAGTAGAATCATCTACAACTTTAATGGAATTGGCATTGGCTGAAGTTGATGTTGTCCCAAGCCAACCAATGTCTGATGGAACTGAGTTGGCTTCTGACCAAAACCAACAAGTAGAATCATCTACAACTTTAATACAGCCTATAGTAGATGAATTGGCATTGGCTGAAGTTGATGTTGTCCCAAGCCAACCAATATCTGATGGAACTGAAGTAGAATCTACAATAGTTGATGAATTGACATTGACTGAAGTTGATGTTGTCCCAAGCCCACCAATGTCTGGTGATTCTAACCCACAACCATTATTTGGTAGAATAACTGATCAAGTTGCCACTCTCCCAAAGTCAGAAGGTACAATTAGACACAGAGTGATTGAGTGTAAGATTTGTATGGAGAATGAGAGTGAGTTAATGTTTTTACCTTGTAATCACATATGCACTTGTTTCAAATGTGCAACAAACATATCCACATGTCCAATTTGCAGAGCTGAGATAAAATATACTATTAAAGCAATTATATCATAGTAAAGAATGTTTTAGATGTGTGATAATGATATGATATGTACGATTCGAGAGCAATACTGCAAAGCCTAACATGTTTGAATTTATGGAAATAAACGTACAGATGTGCTGGTGGCTGAAGGTGCTGAGGGAGACCATATTGAAAATACTTCATACCCAAGACTCTTCTAAGAAATTAGAAAACATCATTGTCAAGAAAGTTGTGTTGGATACAAAAATATGTCCACACCTACAGTAATAAGGATGATTTTAGACCATTTACATAACATAATGTATCCTATCTATCAACCCGGCTGGAAATATATGAATTTCAAATCCTATTATTCCTATAATAAATACCTTATAATTATTATTGACGAAATATTATTCCTCTCCCCAGATATAATCTCAGATGAGGAAAAGTTGTAGTTTTGTTATACCAATGTGTGTGTGTGTATCCTTTCAAAATACATATTTCTATTTTTTTTTTTTTTTGTCTTTAAGGTAGTATAAAAGTGTCACTAAGGTAGCCTGCAGCAGAACACAGTTTATAGATTAATTAGTGGTAGAGTCGCAATGCAAGCACACTACACTACATACTACCTCTTGATATAACTTTCTAGACAGTGAAAGTGAACAAACAAGCAGTACTATTCAATCTCTGGCGGAACTGAAGAAGCAAACAACCATTCCACAAACTAGTCTAGCCAATCAACCAACTTGTCTGTCAACTGATCTACAACCACCCAACCAATCTGTCCATCAACTGGTCTACAACCACCCTTTTTCTGTTGGAAGTTTCTTTCTAGGGAAGTGGATAACAATTGATCATATAAAATAAGAGAGCACATACTGTTTTTCATAATGGTTGCACCATATGAATTTGATGACATGCAATTGTCAAGGTCTTTAGTATGTGTCTCAGGCAGAACATCCACTTTCGCTGCTACAGTTCCAGTGGACCCATTGCCTCCGAAATTAGCAGGACCCAGAACACAACAGCAACTATTGCTGAATATTAATAAGCTGAAACATGAAAACCATATTATTCAACAAAATTTGTCAGTTTTGTATGAAATGTTTAAAGAACAGGAGAAACAAATTTCTATGTTGAGAAGGGGTATAAGGGAATGGAGCATCCAAAAAAGTTCCTTTTCCGAAACCACTATCTCCTCCTACTTACTCAACACACCCACCATCTCCTCCTCCTCCTCCAATTAATTCTCTCAATCCATCATCGTCCCCTACAATTTCTATGAGAATCAGGTAATTGTCAGCTGATCGTAGAATTATAATAAATCAATAATTAAAAAAAAATGAGTGAAATTGTTAAAATAATCTTGAATACTATAACATTCCCAGACAATGGTTCCTCGGGTTTGAGAGAACGTATATTCATAAAAACTCTTATTAACAATTTTGTTGTTGTGAATGATGATGATAAAAGAATAATTTTATTATTGAATAAAATGCTTCATTTGTTTACTATCTCTGATCGATATATTAAATTAATAACTGAAACATATCCTCTTAAGAGTCAGAATCAACAAAAACAAACAATAGCTCATTTGAATAAAAAATGTAATGAATGCGAGAATGAAAAAAGTGAATTAGAAATTAAATGTGGATATCAAGATGCCACAATAACAGATTTAAATACAAATGTGAGAGATTTAGAAGTTACTATTGTGCAGCTTACAGAGAAATTAGGAGACCAAGAAAATGAAATAGAGAATTTAAAGAAGGAAAATTTAACTCTTCAAGATAATCAAAATAAATTGAAAAATAATCTAGAAGATCGCAATAATACTGAATTAATGAAGCTTAGAATTCAATACGATGATGAAAAGAAAAAGTATGAAACAGAATATGCATTTTTGGTAAATGAGAAAGATAGACAAATTCAACATATCTCCGAAGACAAAGACAAACAAATAAAAGACTTAGCTGATGAAAAAGAAAAACTAACCGATTTAATAAATTCAAATAATACTAGAATAAGATAAAAAAACGTTGCACTCGAAAAGGAACTAAAAAGTGCACATGAACAATTAACTATAAGTCGTCAACAACAAGAAGAATTAAATATGAAAATAAATATAAATTTAATGTCTCTTAAGGAATATCAACTAAAATTAGCTGCATGTGAAAATGATATAAGGATCCAGAAAATGCAATTTCTGGAATGCCAACAAGCCTTACAAAAATGCAACTATGATAAACAATCAGACCAAGAAGAATATAATAATGTATTAGTATCCCAAAACCATTATGTTCAAGAATGCCAACAAAAACTACTAGATTGTGAAAATTCTAAAAAAATTAAGTATGACGAATATAATACATTAGTAAAGAATATAAATGAAGCAAATAAATATAATATTGAAACATTAGAGCGACTTTATACAAAACCTACATTATCGAATAGCGATATAATTCATTGTTTTTCAAGCATATTTCCTTTAAATGATGATAATGAATCGAAAGCAACAGGAAAATCACAAATTGAAGCAATAATAAATAAGCTCATTCATCAGTTAAATACCAAACGTGATAACTACATTCACGAAGAACGTGAAAAGGACATTAAAGATAGGATTTCCCGTTTAAATTATATTAATAATAATGATCTACACCAAAATAATATTCTTAATATTTTTACTAACGAAGAAGAAAGAAATTTATTTAATCAAATATTAGAAAAATTTAAAACTAATATTATCGATGAAACAGTATATGAACACGAACGTCAAATAATTCCTTATGTAAATGAAAATGATCATTTAAAACGTTAATTAGACGAGCCTAATTATGTTGCTAAATTGTTAATAGACGCGGTGGCATCAATAGTTTTAGTTAAAGAAATTATAACCAAACGAATTGTTGACCTGGAAAAAGATCATATAGGAACGAATGAGGAAGTTATAAAAGTTTATGCATTCGTTACTATTCTATATACATTATTCCAGAAGGAAATAAGGCAAGATTTGAATGCAAATAATGTACAACGCTTTTATTACATTATCTTGAACGTGATTCGTAAGTCCCCTTCTGATAATATTCATGAAATACTGGCTTTACAACAACAAAATGATTTACATGTTAAGACCTTACAAGAAGAAAATGAAACAATAACTTCTAACCTGTTGACCATTCAACAGACAAATGCTAGTCTCCAGGATTCCAACAAACAAATGCTTTCAGAATTAAGTGAGACAAGAATGCATTTCTCGATGATTAACCATGATGAGACTTCGGTGGACCCCATAGAATATGAAGAAACTCAAATGAATAAATTCACATTAATCATCCAAGCTGTCACTACTCAGCTCGATGCTTACTTGGCCGGGACATGCAACAATAAGTATTTAAGATCAGCATTCGAAAAACTCTCAATGAGAAAAATGTTTTGCAAGAATGAAATGGCGAAATCTGAAATGATGCAATTATATATTTCACTTTCAAATCATATCTTCAAATTTATATTCTGCGCCCAGTTCTATAAGAATCTTGTCACGGTAATAAACGATAATATTCTTCGGCGTTCCATTCAATTAAACCTTTATTTTTCAAGAGAAATGTATAACCACCGAGATATGCTATCTGAAATATTGAACATACCGATGATAAATGAAGCTATAGAAATAGCACCCGTTTTCCCAATTCTATACAATATTAGTAAATTAACACTGATAAATGGTACGTATTCTATAAGCAACAATGAGGATAATAATCAAATAGTGTCTATCGATAACGAAAAGAAGAATTTAAAATCGATTGCGTTATTACACGAGGCTAATATGGAAGCAGAAAAATCGTGGTTCCTTAAAAACCTAAAAGTTAAGTACGAAAGTGTATTGGGTGATGACAGCATTTTAAAAGCAATCGCCTCTCAGAAAGTTTCTTCGCCTGAAACAGTTGAGAAAACAACCACACAAAAAAGAGACAAAACGAACTTAAAAGGCGCAAAACAAAGGACAAAAGATAAGACTCAAGGCAGGCGACAAGTCGAGGCATTAACAGAGAAAAAGAATCTAAAGGATAGACATATAAACACTATAAGGGGAGGAATAGTTGAAAATAAATAAAAGGATGTCGATGGTAAGCAGTCAACTCATTAGAGAAAGGAATTTTGTAAATACCTCCCCCCCCCTCAAAAAAAAAAAAAAAATAAGAGACATCAGAGATTGGAAAAGGGGTTCAAGTTCATAGTAAGTGTGAGTTTGTAAAGATTTGCCACCATTCTCCAGTGTGTAATAAGCCAAATCAACTCGATGAGGATCTTTGGTGGTACGGCCAATTTTCACACAGGCATTACTAACCTTGTAATTAACCGAGATTTCAAATGACAAGGTATATTTTAATTGTTTTGGATTTCATCTAGATCAGGTGTCTGATACTTTTGAGAAAAAATAATATCACATATTATATTTGTATGAGGAATAAGCTTACATTCTAATTCCATCTGAGGAAACAGCGTGAGTTCTTTCTGAAGAGAGCTTTTCGTACCACTTTTTTTTTTTCTTTGGAAGAGCAGTGAAGAGTGTGTGACTGGCCGTCAGTGGATGGCCGGCGGCCACGAATACTTATATATGGCTCAGCTGACACAGTGCTTAGTCAGAACTGGGACTTTACGTGGTACTAGTCTAAGGAAGATCAGCAGGCAATTCCCAAAAAATAACGAAAAAATTGTTGATATTTTCAAGCTTTATTTTATGTCATATCCTATATCAAAATGGCAATTGTATAAAATGATGATTCTTCAGTTATCACAAAAATATATTTATTATGAAAATGAACATGAGCTTCTGAACAATTACATCCATCGTAAAGGTGAGCTTATATATGTCGATTACTTTAATGAAGTTATAGCCAGTGTAGTTTTGAAGATGGTATGGCGGCATTCAACTAAGCGACTCTCTAATTATTGAGTCACAACTGCAATATACAACAATGCTGAGTTGGGGGATGATGGGGGGGGGGGGGCTAGAAGGGCAAAAGATAAGCGAGTTATGGTAGGTGGCGACGGAAACACTGCAGTTAGTCTTATTCAACTCCTGCTAAGAGGTCCACACCTTCTGGCCAGGCTCCGCATCATATCGAAAGGTTATTATAGATGGCTCTCTCAGCTACAGAGATATTTAATATACTAATGTATGTGTGTATGTGTCTTTTTCTTTTTCAAATATTTTTTTTTTTTCTTTCACGGTAGTAACCTGTCCATCAACTGCTCAACCACCACCCAACCAACCTGTCCATCAACTGGTCAACAGCCACCCAACCAACCTGTCCATCAACTGGTCAACAGCCACCCAACCAACCTGTCCATCAAGTGGTCAACAGCCACCCAACCAACCTGTCCATCAACTGGTCTACAACCACCCTTTGTCTGTTGGAAGTTTCTTTCTAGGGAAGTGGATAACAATTGATCATATAAATAAGAGAGCGCACAGTGTTTTTCATAATGGTTGCACCATATGAATTTGACATGAAATTGCTAATAAGGTCTTTAGTACGTGTCCGAGGCAGTGGCTATAACAGAATAACTGATGGTTCGGTTTGTTTAGACTTAGGCAGAACATCTACTTTCGCTGCTAGAGTTAGAGTGGACCCATTGCCTCCGAAATTAGCAGGACCCAGAACACAACAGCAATTATCTAAAAGAAGCAACATTGGAGTAAATTCAACTGGAGCGGCAACTCCATCATCTTCCACAGTAGGTCAGACTGTTGTTGCAACAACTTCCCATGAACTCAGTGCAGAAAATGCCAGTAGAAGTGTAAGACCCGCCAGACTCAGAACACATGGACCTATCAGTATTTCCCAAGGAAGCGACATTGGAGTAAATTCAACTGGAGCAATAGGTCAAGAAAATGCTGGAAGTAGTACCAGACCCGCCAGACTCTGAACCTATGGACGTACCAGAATTTCCCAAGGAAACGAGATTGGAGTAAAGACTGTTTCAACTTCCCAAAAGCGTCCTTGTCCCCAAGACCCAAGTGAAGAAAATCAACCCATAACAACAATGAAGGAAATTCTTCTTGCAAGTAAAGGGTCCCGTATTTTAATCTTGACCCACCAACAGGTTCATCAATTACTTGCCAATACGTTGACCACAGAAAAACTTGTGCTGGATATGAATAATCTGATCCAAGAAAACAAAGTTCTTCAACATAAAGTGTCACTTTATCAGGAAATCTTTAGAAACAAGGAGAAATTAATTTCTATTATTAAGAAAATGGGAATAAAGGTTGCATAAATAATTATATGATTATTTAAGATGATTTTTGTTGAATTCATAACATGATAAACTCTGTCAATGTTTCTGAGGTCAATAGCATATGTTATCACAGAATACTTTATGCTGTGTCATATATATTACTTTGTAATGTGAATGTGGATTTGTGTGTATGGTTCTAGTTGAACCAAGTTTCATTAATAGTATATAAAAAAAATATTAATATGCAGTATATATCTGGGCAAACTATTCCAGATTTAATCGATATAAGCAATAATTTTTTTTATATTTTTCCCCCATCATCATATTCCTCACCTTTTAATCAAGATATGAAAAATATTATGGCTTGTGTGAGTATTTTAGTTCAAAAATTATTTAGTGAAGCTAATGTAAATCAAGCAAATATATATGTAATAGATAAAAATGATAATAATAATAATAATAATAATTATAAACCTCTGCTAATAAATATATTTAATATAAATTCATATGTGGAGGTAGGTTTACTAAGAAAAAATAAAGAATCAACCAAATTAAAAATACATTTTTTAACTACTAGTGATGAAATAAAAGCTATTTTAACTATTCAGTAAAAAAAAAAAAATATTTTATGTTGATATATAGAAGAAAAGACACAAGGATTAATCAGTATAAAAGATGCTGTGTATAGGCAATGATTTAAAATACGAGCAAGAGCGATTAGAAACATTTATTAATTGGCCTGTAAGTAACCCAAAGCCCAAAGAGTTGGAAACTAATGGCTTCTTCTATCTGAAAAAAGGAATAGAATGCGCTTGTGCATTTTGTTATGTCTATGTAAATTCTTGGGATGATATTTTAAATGATGACGATTATTTCAATGAAGATATAATACTCATTTTAAATAACAACACTATTAAACTTAGTGAATTTCATAGGAGAATAAGCCCTAAATGTCCATTTTTGAAGGGCGAACCAGTAGGTAATATTCCTATTGAATTTTCATCTTATCTCATAGAACCCAAGTATATTAAGTATAATAAAGATTTGGAATTTGAATTAGATCAAAAAAACAAATTACCCAAGGGGATACTCTCGCATAAAACTCCACATCATGAAAAATATAGTGAGGTTAGAATTCGCTTGTCTAGTTTCAAAGACTCGTGGCCACTTTCAATAAAACATCCCAGCCCAAAAGAGTTAGCCCAAGCTGGGTTTTTTTTTTATAAAAAACCACCTCGTGGAGATGAAGTAATCTGTTTCTATTGCAATATGCATTTTCGAAATTGGAAAGAAGGTCATGATCCATGGATAGAACATGGGCGTTGGTCAACACAATGTTATTATATATTGATCATGAAAGGGCCTGATTTTATTAAAAATATACGTTCATCTACAATCACTAAATATCCCCCCAAAATATTTTCTAATGATATAATTATGCAAATGATGAACAAATTAGATATTTTAGTAACTTTATCTAAAAGTTACAAACGCGATATTGTTAAAAGAGTATTTAAAGATGTAGTAATACTCTATGGACGATCACTTAAATCATATGATCAAGCTATAGCTTTTATAACAAGATATTTATATTTTAACCAAAGAAAATTTAAAAGGATTAAAATCATAGAAGAAAATAATCAAAACGAAAAAGATGAAGTTGGAAATATATGTTTAACCTCAATGAATAATGACACAGTAACATTAACCAGGACTTATAATGAGCCTAATACAACTACTTATTGTATATCTGATCCCAAATGTGATCAGATATTGAGCTTTACTATAAAGAATTTAGGACGTCAACAACTCACAGTTTCATCCGATTGTCAACATGATAAGAATTTAATGAATACATGCTGTAATATCTGCCAAGATAAAGAACGTTGTGTTCTCATTTTACCCTGTCAACATTTTTGTGTCTGTGAATTGTGTCTTTTACAACTTAGTAACTGTCCAATATGTCGCAATTTAATTAGTCACGTAACTAAAGTATATTTTTCTAAATCTGAAATAATTTAGAGTAAAGGAGTTATTAAAAATGAAATTAAAAATATATATCTCTTTGATTTATAAAACAACAAATGAAATATATTTTTTGGTTTAACTAATTATATCTTTCGTTTTACTTAAAAAAAAAAATCGCCTCATGCTGTAATGATGGTATTGTGGTAATTGATAATTCTCCAATCTGAACTATTCATTAAATTCATGGTGACGTCCACCTAAACTAAAGTTCCCGTTCTAAATAATAAGGTTGCGACATAGCTAGCTGGTTGCCTAGAGCAGATGCAGCACTGTGTCAGCTGAACAAGAGAATATGAAATTTACGAACAATAGCTGGCTTGTGCCAAACACAGCCAAAAATATGGATCCATTTATTTAGAAATGATTATAAAGCATTTTTTTTCTTGGAATAATAGCGAATGTATTATTATTTTTTTTTTTGACCTAAAATCTTCAACTGTTTATGAAAATATTTCAAACTGGGGAAAAGGATAAAATTTTGGGGATACTGAAACCGAATGTTGGAATGTAGCTACTTTGTATAAAGAGATGGATACCTTCATAACAAAAATACATTTCAGTTTTTATAATTTGATTTATTAAATACAATTTTGTACAAATTTATTATAAAATTTTTTAGCTATCAGATATTCACGGAAGCTACATGTGACTGATTGGCAAGTAATCGGACCAGTATTATAGATACCATTTAGCAATCCTTGTTCAGTTGTCACAGTCCCAATAATCACATCCACATGAGAACGTTTAATTAGAAGCTGTCGTCCAGCAAGATGATTATCATGTAATATTACTGGATGACCAAACATGTAATCACCTTTTTCATTATGAGATAAAACATTCATTCTGATGAGAGCGTCATATGTGTGCACTGGATCTCTCAAGTAAGACAAACAGGCGTTTACATAAGTATTTTGGGTTAAAGGAACCGTGGATACTTTTTCCCAATACCTATCTAAATTGAAGAGGTTATAAATCATTTTATCTCCTTTACCATGGACATTAATAAACATGTCCACTATTTTCTTCACTTTGTCTGTAATTATTTCTCTGAAGAATTTCTCATTATGGATACATTTTTTCTTGACAATTTTTTGTTGTTGTTTTTTTTTTGATGATACCATGACTATTATGATTGCCTTGGAACTTCCTGCCTCCTCTTATACAAAAGTATAATTAACATAAATCTATATCAGATTCCTTAAATATATATATGTGTGGTGAAAATCAAATTTAATTATCTTCTTTTAGCAACTGATGTGATAAAAATCTTTTCATCAATAAGATTATAATATAGTTTGTATATTATTTTAAATTTTGAATTATATCCTAGTTAGTAGATGAATAATTGGTGTTCAGAGAGAAAAGTAATCTGTAATCCCCAACTCATTATGATATAATTCAAATTGGGGAAAAGGATATAATTTATAGTTTTATCTTATAAGATAAAGGTATATTATCATCTCAGAGGATTAGTTATAGTTTGCATTCTGTAATTGTATAATTTTTGTAGTGATGCTGAAATAGACTGTATAAAGAGATTGATATACTCAAACTCACTGAAGGTCCTGAAAATCTAAGAGTTGTGGAAGATTTAAAATCAGTAGTTAACAAGAGTAATAATATACACGATTTTTAGGATCTGGACCAGTGAACATGGATGGTAGTGTGAAGTAAGTGTGACCGAAGTTTATTAGGGGGTACTTCTTTCTTAATGTTGATGATGTACTCTGGGTCACCTGATCTAAAAAAAATAATAAATATTATGGCTGATAAGACAAGCTGAATAAGTCAACCTAAGCTTAGTTTAATATAAAACTCGACCAAAAAGATAGTGGAAAGTGTTCTTCACAACCGGACGCCCTGGAGTCTGGCTGAGGTAACCTCGCTGTATATAAGATGGCGCGTGTCGCCGTCGTCGCCACCACAGTGTTCAAAACCACAGCAGTCTAACCAACATCCTACAAGAAAACTCATTCTCCTACAGCTACAGCACCTGCTATTTGAGAGAATTAATTATCTGCAGTAGAATAATAAGAATATACTGCTCATACACGTTTGACAGGGCCGGCGCCTGCTACTCTGACAGCATCTCGTGCTGGGTTTTGTATATGTACAGAAGAGTATGGAAGGGGAAGTATTCAAGATAATAGTCTTGTGTCTACTAGTTTCCACGAGAGTTGAGGCTGACACAATGGTCGGTCCCGAGAAGATCAAGGTCAAGGGGGACACTGCCGATTACATCCAGATGTCTGCTAATAATAACCTCATTGTTGGACATCAGAACCAACAATCAGCTGCAGGTAAGATCAGTCATCCATATTGTTACGGCCCTCTCGGGACGCAACCGGGTCCTTACTCTGATGTTGTTAGAGGAAGATATAGGTATCCGTTCCCAAACCAGTAGTGGCTATCAAGGGATGAGATCCGTGACGTAAGTAACTTAAAGGGAGTAGAGAAAGAAAGCTAAGAACTTAATATTATAATTATTACCATCACCTATTAAATATATAAAAATCAAACGTGCACAGGGGGAGGGTATTAACACTATACAAGGGGATTAATCCATAATCGTGGTCTTCTGCTGAAGACGCTGGTGCCACACCACTTTCGGTGCCGATTCCTTGGTGCTTTCTTCGTGGCCTCAAGACGTGTCCTCTGAGAATGCCGAGCCTACCCGGGCCACAGGTCAGCCAAAACGCAGGTCCACTGGGGGCACCGTCGTGGAGGCCGTCAACCACACGTCCAGCTGGTCTGCTGGCAGGTACTGAGCCACCAAGGCTGGTACGGCCACTCCACGAACGATATAAGGGGTACGCCCTAGACAGGAGTCTCGTGTGATATCACAAATCGCCCTCCTGTCCTCAATACCCCAGTGGATGATCGTCTCCAACAGTCGGTCCCGGGTAATTCCTTTCACTGCCACTCCAATGGCAGGCTAACACACCACAGTGTTCTTCCGGGGGGACGACGTCACAACAGCTGCAGCAAACTTCACAGTATGGAGACTGGCTGCCTCGGGTAGACTGACTCCACTTCCATCACAGTGGTCCCAGGTCGACTCTGTAAACAGACACGTCATCAATAACCGGGACACTAATACATCTCACTTACGGGCTCGGGCACAAACACCTGACGTATCCAGTCCATAGATGGCGCTGTCCTCGGAGCACCACCTCACCAGAGGTCAGGAGCGGCGGTGTTGAGCGCTGAACCAGACTGGAAACTGGTCCTCGAGGCCAGTACTCGCTCTCGTTCTTCTCTCTCTCGTTCTCGTTCTTCTCTCTCTCGTCTCTCTTCTCTTTCTCGTTCTTCTCTCTCTCGTTTCTCTTCTCTTTCTCGTTCTTCTCTCTCTCGTTCTCGTTCTTCTCTCTCCCGTCTCTCTTCTCTTTCTCGTTCTCGTTCTAATTCTAAACGTCTCATCTCCAATTCTTTATCTTGTCTCTCTCGTTCCATTTCTAATTTCTTCCATTCTATTTCCCGATTGATCTCTAGGGCACGCATCTTGACTGTTAGGAAGCTGATATTAAGCTCGCCTGCATCACTGTCAACGTCGCTGCCCTTATCTTCCTTTTCCATGGAAGCTATGTCTGCACTTTCCTTTGTACTAGGAGTCTCGCCTTCCTGTTTCTCTTCTGCCTTCAGGTGCCGGTGTACCTTGGACAAGATCTCCACACGGGAATCACTGGCACGGATCTTGATCTCCAGGTAGGCGCTCACTAGTACAAGCTCTGGTTTACTCAGATATTTTAATCTGGCAAGACAATCTTCTCTGTTCAGAAAAGCCTGAACCTCGTCCAGATCATCGATGGTAGCTTTTTCTGCTATTGTCACAGATGGAACACTTAACTAGCACTTAACACACCGCTTACACGTTAGCACTTAACGCACCGAGCACAGTCCTACGTCAATATTGCACTTTATTGCACCGAACACTGCACTTGCCAATATTGCACGTAATCACTTCGGGCACCACACTACCCAATATTGCACTGAGTCCAAGCGAACACTTCGCTCTACAATATTGCACTGAATCACCGAGCACCGCACTACTCAATATTGCACTTAATCGCTTTATCACAGCGAGCACCGCACTGCACAATATTGCACTTAGTCACTCTGAGCACCGCACAGGACGTATAACGTCACAATCGTCACACAGGGGGAATTATATACAGGGATTACGCCACTTCACCACCCCTGTCAAACATACTTAACAAGGGGACGAATCCCGCTGGGGATGCCAATTATGTTACGGCCCTCTCGGGACGCAACCGGGTCCTTACTCTGATGTTGTTAGAGGAAGATATAGGTATCCGTTCCCAAACCAGTAGTGGCTATCAAGGGATGAGATCCGTGACGTAAGTAACTTAAAGGGAGTAGGGAAAGAAAGCTAAGAACTTAATATTATAATTATTACCATCACCTATTAAATATATAAAAATCAAACGTGCACAGGGGGAGGGTATTAACACTATACAAGGGGATTAATCCATAATCGTGGTCTTCTGCTGAAGACGCTGGTGCCACACCACTTTCGGTGCCGATTCCTTGGTGCTTTCTTCGTGGCCTCAAGACGTGTCCTCTGAGAATGCCGAGCCTACCCGGGCCACAGGTCAGCCAAAATGCAGGTCCACTGGGGGCACCGTCGTGGAGGCCGTCAACCACACGTCCAGCTGGTCTGCTGGCAGGTACTGAGCCACCAAGGCTGGTACGGCCACTCCACGAACGATATAAGGGGTACGCCCTATACAGGAGTCTCGTGTGATATCACAAATCGCCCTCCTGTCCTCAATACCCCAGTGGATGATCGTCTCCAACAGTCGGTCCCGGGTAATTCCTTTCACTGCCACTCCAATGGCAGGCTAACACACCACAGTGTTCTTCCGGGGGGACGACGTCACAACAGCTGCAGCAAACTTCACAGTATGGAGACTGGCTGCCTCGGGTAGACTGACTCCACTTCCATCACAGTGGTCCCAGGTCGACTCTGTAAACAGACACGTCATCAATAACCGGGACACTAATACATCTCACTTACGGGCTCGGGCACAAACACCTGACGTATCCAGTCCATAGATGGCGCTGTCGTCGGAGCACCACCTCACCAGAGGTCAGGAGCGGCGGTGTTGAGCGCTGAACCAGACTGGAAACTGGTCCTCGAGGCCAGTACTCGCTGTCCTCACTAGGTGTCGTCGTCCGTTTGGCGGGGGTTTCGGGAGCTGACCCGCAGATGGCGTGGTTGTCACTGCTCCAGGCTCGGACGCTGGATCCGGGTTCGTAACACATATATACACACATACTCCAATTGAAAGTTTATTTAAAGTCAATAGTTATGACAAGATTCTTAGACACATTAAGTAAGATAACACAAATCAAGTGGTAATTTCTATATAAGAGACACAAAATATTAACCTTACTTACGCCTTATTATCTGTTTTACAGGACTGTTTCTATCAGCAACGTATGATTCTGTCTCTCTGGTCAGTCACTCTGCCGGCTTCCCCAGTGCAAAAGAGGAAGAAGAAGAAGAAGAAGAAGGAAGAATAAAGTTATTTACCGATTGCATAACACACATTCTTCACTTACTCCAATTCTAACACAGGTTATGTCCTTGTGGCAAAGAGCCAGTTTTTATAGCTGAGATGATTTCCAGTCACTGCAGTTATTTTTCCTTGTGGCAAAGAGCCAGTTTTTATAGCTGAGGTGATTTCCAGTCACTGCAGTTATTTTTCCTTGTGGCAAAGAGCCAGTTTTTATAGCTGAGGTGATTTCCAGTCACTGCAGTTATTTTTCCTTGTGGCAAAGAGCCAGTTTTTTTATGGCTGAGGTGATTTCCAGTCACTGCAGTTATTTTTCCTTGTGGCAAAGAGCCAGTTTTTTTTATGGCTGAGGTGATTTCCAGTCACTGCAGTTATTTTTCCTTGTGGCAAAGAGCCAGTTTTTTATGGCTGAGGTGATTTCCAATCACTGCAGTTATAGAGAGCTAGTTTACTAGTGTCACAACAATTATTTCCCGGTGGCAAAGAGTCAGTTTAATAAATAATAAGGCTTAGGTGAATGTATATTATTAAACAAGCATATTTAACAATAACAATATTTTTTTTTTTTTTTTAAATTTCTTCAATATTTACCATGGATGTACATTTGTATGCTAAGTTAATATTTGCTAACATTAAATCGTCATGATAACGTTGAAGGTATTTTGATCCACAGATAACTCCACTTTCATTTTCATTTTTTTCTGTTTCTGTTTCATTATTTTGAATAGTTTCCAATTCAATGTGTTTCATGTCTGAGCGTATTTGAGTCAATTCTGTATGAATTCGAGCAGCTCCTATACTACGGAATGATACAAGTTCCATGGGTCCTGTGGAAAGACCACCACGTCGTCCTCGAACTGGTGCTCCGGTCAGTTCAGAAAATACAACTTCATCTGCTCGTGAAGTGTGCATCGTAGCATTTGCGCGGTGATTGGTAACACACATATAAGAACCTTCATATAAACTAGCTAAAACTGGCTCATTATCTCTATTTAAATATGGTTCACCCGTATAGGGATTCATAAGGATTCCAGTACAAGTTTTTCGACCCCACTGTAGATGTTCAATAACATTTTCAAAAGTGAGAGTAAAAGCTGCATTCATGTAATTCAAATTATCAAAGGTATTGCAATATAAATCTGAAGCTTGTCTTTTAAGTGAATGAGGGTTAACTAAAACATCAATGGGTACATTTGATGAAAACATATCACCCTGACTCATTAATTTAATGTAAGGCATATCCTGTTCACTAACTAATCGCCCAATTACACCTTTTTGTGAAGTGGGTGTTTGTAACTTATCACCTAAAGATGGTATATATGGTGACACTGTTATCAGAGAAAAACGCCAACTTTGTAGTACTGGTAAATCTACACTATCTATTTTAAAGTACCTAAATGTAATGTAATTAGGATGATGTTCTTTAAAAGCTAAAGAATATTGAGATTTCTTCAACCGTTGTTGCCGTTCAAGGGAAGGGTGGTGTGGATCATTTACTGTAACTCGGTAGTCATTTCGACTCCCTTTTCCATTCTTCGTCCCTGTGGATACTGGAACAGAATCGTGATATATAGGCTCTTTTAAATCCCCAATTTTACCATTCCAAATAAGAGCAAGAGTATTGAAATCTATGTGAACGAATTCTATTTCTCCATTTGTAAAATTAAGCAAACTATTATCTTCTTGACACTTGGGATTAACCCCTTTTAAAATTCCCAACTGAACACCACGTTGAAGTGGGGTATGCTGATCAAAATAGGTCTGACAAAAAGTTGGTAGTGCATTCTGTCTTGATCCATAATTATATCGAACAATTGATGTTTCATAAGAAACACCTGAAAATAACCCACGGTCTATACTATTTTGTTTTACTGTAATACTGTCATCGGGATTGTGCCAGTTTACTACTGCCACCATAGGATTTTGACAAGGAATGGGTAAAAGTTTACTCATTCGAGATGTTGTGTATAATGTATGAATAACTGTCTTTTGATGAATTTCACCTACAGAATGAGTATTGACAGACATACCAGCATAATGACGATACGATTGCAGACTGTTACTAATTCGAGGGGGATGGGCAGCATTAGGACGGCTAATCGCTCGAGCATTTGGCCCCATAATATTAGGTATTTTTTCCCGGTCATAACCAATATAGAGTAATTCAAAATCCTCTTTGAGATCACTATTTTCTTTTCTGAGAAAAATCTGAGGTTGCATTTGAGGTGGTAAATAAAAAAATGGATTAGACTCCATTTGAAAAGTGTCTATTTCCTTAGACGTATAGAGTTGGCCATTGGGTAAAATTTTATAAGACATACGTGGCAGACTGGTGCATATCCACAGTTGATTTTTTTTGTATTCTAATAATTCTATACAGGCGATATTTAATTTCAAAATATATTGAACAAATCGGTATAAATTGTCTACTCCAAATAAACAAACATATTCCCATTGAACTAGAGGCAAATGAGGAAAAAAATGTTGAGCTGCAGAACCATTCTTGATCGAATCTAATGGGAAATTAAACAGTTTATTATGAATAATTATATAGACATATTTAGATTCTAACTGATCAAGTTGTGAAGGATTTCCCACTTGTCTTAGTTGAGGGAGATATGTAAATAAGAATTTATCAGGTTGTGAGTTACACATGCTGGTAGAGGCGATTATCACATCAGGTATCATTTCTAATATGATACCATATCGTTGAGGAGTATCAGGTGTATTGAGTAAATCAATGAAACCGACCTCACTTACCGTTATAGATTTAGGCTCTTTGGCTTTGGAATCTTTAGGCAATAATTTTTGTAATCCACATGCCACCAGACATATATTGGCATATGAATTAGATGAATAATTCCGACTAAACCGACCAATTTTATTCCATTCATTATTCCCGCTATTATTAAATGAATTACCACCATTATTTTCATTTAAAGTATTTATACATGCAGAATTGCTTAATATTTTTGTTTGCGTAATACTCTCATCAATATGACCACACCGAATAGCAGTGGCTTTAACTTTCAAAGGATTAATTGCAATCATAGCTACTCGTGGTCCTGATAATTTTAATCTTATATCATTGTTCCCTTCATTCATATTATTATTATTATTATTATTATGATTGGATGTATAATTTTCCAAAATTTTAAGATTATTTTTGTTAGCATCGCTCCTTTTTAATCGATAATATTCCATTAAAACTGTTAAATTTTCTTTAGAAAGTGAATGGTTAAGATCTTTCAAAATTTTAACCACCTTGTTATGGAGTAGTGTAGCATTTACTTTGCGTATAGCTAGATTTAAAAAACAATTAATAAATATTTCACCAGTTGTGAAGATTGCCATATTTCCTAAATGATTAATATCCTGGTTTATATAGGAAGAGAGAAAAGGCCATTTTTTAATCTTAGATTCTTCATAAATAATAACTGCTTTTTCTTTTCTGCTAAAATGAGGACGTCGACGATCTGGCCATATTATCGACTTGATGGAACATACAGATTCACTCACAATGAAATTGCCCGGATAAACGTCAAAGGGGAAGTTTTCACATATAAGACATTTAAACGGGAAATGTGTATTTGGGGGGATTAGCCGATTACTTTGCCAGCACTTCCATTGTTCATAATCAATAGGTCTCTCAGGATCTTCTACCAACATTTGCCACATTTGACCACTTTTCATTACAGGCACTGCAAAATTATACTTGGCATAATCTGCTAGTCGCTTGTCATTATCCCATTCAGGAAGTTGTAGTCCTACCCCTAGTACCAGTTTGCGATCTAGATAATATTTTATAAATTGGGATTCATCACTTTTGGATTTTAGTAGATATGGTTGATTACTCAGATGAAATGTTATGCCAGGGTAAATTTTAAATAACTTTTCAAAACTATCATTTTCGATTTGAAGCTTATTGTAGAGACTGTGTCTAAGAAATAATTCTAATTCAGCATCGGCTGAATCAATGATCGAACATTTAGGACAGGGTTTAAGGTTTCCACCAGGTAAAGCCCATTGTCGATGCCGATAATTGAAAATACCTCTTGTGTTAATCATTATTATATAATAATTATATGAAAATGAAATGTAATTTATATTTTAGTTAAAAAAAAAAAATATATATTGTAAGTATCTTTTATCCCTGGAATTGAAATACATAGTAAATAGATTTTGTTGAGATTTTTATTACAACAAAAGTCTTAAAACGTAAATAAAATAAAAGTGTAACAATTTAATTTTAATTTGGTCTATAAACAGTTATGTATTTTTTTTTTGTTTTTTTAGTCGTTACGATTTGAAATATCAATGAGCCATCCTGCTATTATTTTACTAAGGATAGGTTTAATAAAAAATATAGTTAGTAAAATAATTATTCCCAAAATCCAATTATTTTCCCAAAGACTTACTAAAAATAGAATAAAAATAGTTATTATTAATATTTTTTCCATCTGATAATTTATGTATGAAGTTATTTTCTTTTCTTTTAATGATCTTATTTCTGTTTTAAAAGAAGGAATTTCAGTTTCTATTGCAGCATTTTGATGGTCACTTATAATTTCAGTCTCTAATGGATCTTCATTTTCTCTCGATGGTGATGAAGATTGTGTGAGATTTCTTTTTCTTGTTCGTATAGAATTTTTATGGATTAAATTGGGTGGTACTTAGTGTGTCCAATGTCATTGTTTTCCTATTTTTTATAGTACAAAAAAAGTTACGTAGAACCTACGAGTGTGTGTACGGATGGTGTGAGTGGTAGGTAGGTAGGAAGGATATAATGAGGAAAGTAAAGTTTATTATTTAGGTAGAACCCAAACGAGTGTGTACTTGCTGCAGACAGGAGGGATGGTGTGGGTGGTGGGTAGGCAGAAGGGATACGATGAGGAAAGTTAAAGTTTATTATTTGATGCTTAATGCAAATATTCTTTCTCATCTTCTAAGTTATCATCATTGAGTGAGGGCTAGGGAAGGTGCCAAAATCTTTCTCCATATATCTCTAACAAAACTACCAATTCTGCCTCACCTTCATCCCCTCATAAATGGGAGGATGATGATCTTCACCTTCAATCGACAGCTTCATTATCCAAAAACCTTACATCTCAGCTCGTCACAACCTTACCTAAAGCATCAAACAACAGCAATATTAATCAGATAAGTACAACCCTCTCCCTGCGCCAGAGAACCAAGAAGATTCATCGTCACTGATATTATTGAATTCAGACACAGAAAGTTTATCAGAAGGAAATGGTTGTGGTAAGTAATTTGTATTTTAGTTTTAGTTTTGGACATCAAAATATATTTATTATTTGAAATTTGTTGAAAATTAAGCTATTAAAAATGAATGTTCCTGGTTTCATGGGTTTACGAAAATCCTTGAAAAATCATAAATTCATTATTTTAATTTTCAGGGATTGGTGAACAGATGAAGTTAAAGATGTAAAGTCCAACAACAGTCTTTCCGAACTTCATAGAAGCCGCTCTTCTCCCAACTATATGTGATTGTAAATACTTAGTTATGGTGTTTTTCTTCATGTTACTTGATTTGAAGATTTTTCAGATACTGACTCTGATAAGCACCTCAATCAATAGCTATTTGAATGATAACATACTGTTTTGTATAGTACTTTAAGATTGATAGAAATATTTTTAATATATGAGAGAAGGAGTTTGAAAAAATAGAGAGACTGATTTCATTCCACATCCTAGTTATATTGTATTTTAGTAAGCAATATAAAATTCGACAGTTTGGTCGAATACAATTGAACAATTTAAATAAATGGCAACGAACATATATAATCATGGTTTTATTGGAATTTTGTCCTAAACAATTGTATTTGGAATGGTAAATAGAAAACTAAATTTCTATAGTATTTTTTTTTTAGAAGGGCATAAAAGGAGATTAATTCTTTTTTTTTTTTTAGTCTTATAAAACTTAACAATGAATCGACGTCAACAAATTTGTAAAGACTTTGTCGATGACATAGTTCAGGAGGTGATTGAACCATTAAGTAATCTAGGTTCTGGGTCTGATAAAAATGTGGATAGTAATTTTATTGTTTTAAAAATGAAAGAAGATCCCTCTAAATTTGTAAATACATTACTGGATTCTGTTACTAATAATATATTAGACTATTATTATAATAGAAGTCAAAATGTACCATTGTCAACTGTTCCATCACCCAAAAGAAAGATAAAAAAACAAACATATATTATCAAATGAAGAGGATGAATTAATTAAAATTGAAATTTTAGGGAAAGCAGTTTTAAACATTTTTTCTCTTCATAATGAATATAATCGTATTAAGGATAGTATTGTAAATCAACATATGCAATCAAAATCACCCAAAAAACAAAAAATACAGTTACCACCAATATTAAAGGACGATGAAACTGTAGATATGATCAAACTCTTCAATTCCTTCCATTCAACCGTTTTGAAATACCTTTTGAAAACAATACATAAAATAATTACAGAAGTTTATGGAATAAAACTCTGTGAAGATTTAACTAAGCTAGTTAATTCTAAAAGTTATCCATATTTTTTATTTGAATATTTTCTTAGACATCAATCATCAAGCGACGATATTAAACGGCAGTTAGAGTGTCTTAAACATTCAAGTACTACTAGTCTATAACTGGATAATTCAAAATTGTATTGATATTAAAATTAAACCCGAAAATGAAAGTTAAATGTAATTTAATAATCGATGAAATATTAGCAAATGCTATTTTTGTAAATGGTAGAGAAATTCTACAAAATAAAATTTTAATGGCCTATGCAGCTCATAAATATTCTATGTTTAAAAACAATGGTAAATTGTATTCTGCTACGGAAATTATACATTCATGTATCAAGACTAATCGTAACCTACCCCCTCATAAAATTTCTATTTCATTTGAGGCTATAATGAGGGTAGGACAGAATACTGACCAAAATTTAATTTGTAAAAATACTCATTTTGTAGAAGAACGTGAATGTCGGCGTCATGTGGATATTGCACATCCACTTATTCAAGCTCATTTAGCTCCCTTGGGTGAACTATCCCATGCAATATATTTCTAGGGTTTTAGAAATGCGGATTGGAGACTATCGCCTAATTATTGAACCACAACAGAATAGATATTTTATTCAATATAAGAAATTCCGTGACAAAAAAGTGGTTTTTCGTTTAGATTCCCTCACATTAGAATTTGTTTATATTAGTGATGAAGGGGAATCTTTTTACGATGCCCAGTATATACAACATAATAGTAGTGATGATAGCAGTGGGGAAAGCATGTTAGTAGGTATGGCTAGCTTTCTTGATGGAAGTGATCTTTGTATAAAAACAACTTACCTCCTAGATTATTCAACCAAAACAGTTCTATATCATCGATACATTCCTAATGATCATACCCAAATATTCCCTTTCACTTTAGAAACAGAAGATTTACAACAAAGTGAGACAGGACCTGCTTTAACAATGAATACTGAGGGTGTACCTACAATATCACCGCCTTCGGGAACTTCAATTTACTGGTATACTTCTTGGAGATTAGAAGCTCAACTTCCTTTAAATCTTAGTATGTATCAACATGTTCATGAAGATAGTACTCCCCATCATCCAACTCCGTCTGAGAGTTTGAATCAATCTCCTGTTTATATATTCCCTAAGTTGGATGGTAATAATGGAATTTTACGTTTTTACCCAAGTCATTTTGTTATTTCAAATCCTCTGATGTTATCGACATCACATCCACATTTAATACCCCAACATATTCTCCATTCTTTGATCGATTTCATTTTTACAGTAGAAACTGATCTATACTCCTATAAACAATAATTCATCTTCCTTTATGGTACATAATTATCGACCAGTTGCCATTATAGACATTGTCTCTACGGCTTTTAATGCTGCAGAAAGGATGAATATATTACAAGTATTACGAGCCCATTTTAGAAATGATTTAGCACCTTATTACATTTTCTTTCAAGGGGAATTAAGCATATCCAAACCATCAATATCCCCATCATTACCATTTGAAAATTTTCATGATGGTGAGATATATGAGGTGTTGTTAAATAACAACAGAAACATTATAAAGGTTTGCCGACATCGCCCAGATAAATCTCGAGCGAATCCACTTAAAACAGTTAATATTATATTGGGTAATTCAAAAGTTAGAAGAAAGTTTTTTGGAAGTATAATCAGGAGTACGCTTGTGCTGGAAGAAGAAGGATGGTGGATGGTTTGTTGTTCAGGGAGGAATCATTGTGATTTAATGAAATCCATAACTATAAATAATTTTTATTATTATACTCCATATTAATACAGTTTAGAAATTATATTCCTAACTAGCTAGTTAGCTAATTTGTCATTTTTTTACCATATTCGACAATATGATATATGTGTGATTGGTAAGAGGAATGAACATTTTCATGACGGGTTTGTAAGAAAAAAAAGGGTGACTGGTTGCGGACCGGACCGAGGGGTTGCTGGGCCCCTGGGGTTGTCCTAATATGGCCTCAAGCAATTTGACCACCACCACCAGGACCAGGACCTTCAAGAACAATACTTCCACTACTAGAACCAGAACCTCAAAAAGCACCACCACCACCACAGCCAGGACCAGAACTACCAAGAGCATCACCATTACCGCCAGGACCAGTGCATCCAAGAGCGCCATCATCACCGCCGCCAGAACTTGTGCCTCCAAGAACAACACCACTAAGGCCATTGCTGCAAGCACCAGCTTATCCATTGTAATCTGTGATAGAATGAGAGAAAGATATTCTTTATCTGTATATTTATAATGGTTTCACGAAATTAATCACAGATAGGATGGGGTGGAGAGCCAAGTGCAAGTACCATAAAAAAAGTATCTATCTTACATTATTAAGATGAAATTTGGGAAAATCATAGATACCACTACTCACACTTTATCCACACACACACACCAGTGACAACGCCTACCAGAACCCCCATCATCATCATCTTCTTGTAAATCATCGCTGTTGTTATTTATTTGAAAATTATGCATTTTTGGTTTCAATTATATACATTCAAAATTCCCACCTATGTCTTTTTCTTACTCAAAATGTAACATATTTTTTTTTTTTTTTTAAGTGATTTTTTCTTATAAAGAAAAATCTATTGTAAATGGGATATAAAAAACTATGAATAAAAAATATATAGAAATTTTCCTTTGGGAAAATTTAAGAGTAAATTAGAATATCGTGTATATAAATCTATATTTTATCATTTAACAAAAAAACAAAAAAATAATAATATCAAAGTAGATATAAACAAAAGAGGACTATTAAAAAATAACAAACTATTTGAAATTGATATATATTTCTCAGATTTACAATTAGGTATAGAAATTCAAGGTCCTACTCATTATATAGACATTGAACAAATTAACAGAGATTTAAAAAAAAAAATGTTTAATAAAATTGGGATTATTTTGTTATATGTAGGATTTAATACTGTAAAGCATGATATACTAACTTGTTTAAATATTATTACTAAAAAGATAATTAGTTAAAAAATAAGGTATGTAAATCAAATCATATATAGATTTTTCAAGGAAATCCGGCTGAGTCGGTCCATTTATCAGCTGGGCAAGTCTATTGTAATGTATATGATGACAGGATGTAAGAGAGATACCCACACTATGCATTCTAATAAGGGACGGAGAGGAGATAAGTCGGTCTAAGCTGGGTTAAGAGTTACTCCAACGCGCATCTTTAGCTAATCCTCAAAATCATCTCTTGAAGGTATTATATGACATTTACATTATTTATATTAAAAAATCATAATCTTGTTATTTAACATTGTATTATATATATATTTCTGAGCTTATAATATACAAAGACCTATTTTTTTGGTCATTTTCAGATAATTATAAAATGATGGTGATGTTGGTGGTATTGTGGGTGTTGGTTGTTGGAACTGTATTCAATCAATCAATCATCGTGGGAGTGTGATTCTTTATTTATGTTTTCTTTTCAGACCTGAACCTAAACGTGTACTTGTCAAATAGAGGATAATGGAGGAGAGAAAAGAAAAAATGAAAAAGGAAGTTCAATTTAATCCACATATAACGATACGATATTTATATGTATGGGCATATGCCTATCAGAAAGCTAGAATAGATGGTAAAATGTGGAACACAGCTGCTGCAGATCGGGATCGTTTCAAGATGCGATGTGTGAACACTTCAAAAATTCTAAATGATGCAAGAATATTTGACAAGGATCATAGAGAAAAGGTTTATTTAGAGCGAATAAAAGAGATATAGAAATTAAATATCCTTTATTTAATTCCTATCTTATAAAATTTAGTAGTATAGAGGGGGGGGGGGCAAAAACTGGTTGTATCATTTTATTTAAAAGTTAGGTAACCACCTAACACTAGGACAATTTGTCTTAACATTATATTATATTGATCATGTCTTCGTTATCCATCTGACCATTACTATAACACCAATATATCAACATAATAAATATTAACAAAGCCAAAACTTTGTGAATTTTACACATCATCTCATTTTCATTGATTGATTTACTTCCCACATCTTGTTTGTTAGATGAAGATTGACTTGAAGAAACAAATAATATTTTAAACTAACACTTGGAGAGAGAGAGAGAGAGCAGGTCTAAATAAACCCTTGCTCTTCTTGTTGAGGGTAGTCATCTACTACTCAGGCAGTGTTATTGTGCTGGGTTTTTCTTTGACAAAACACATCCCAGTGAGCCATCCTCTTCTCTTCCCTTCATTGTAAATATATAAATATATAACATAGGGTAGGAGAAAAAGAGAGAGAGAGAGAGAGAGAGAGAGAGAGAGAGAGAGAGAGAGAGAGAGAGAGAGAGAGAGAGAGAGAGAGAGAGAGAGAGAGAGAGAGAGAGAGAGAGAGAGAGAGAGAGAGAGAGAGAGAGAGAGAGAGAGAGAGAGAGAGAGAGAGAGAGAGAGAGAGAGAGAGAGAGAGAAAAATATATTCTCAAATGGTTATTGATCAGTTAAATAATTACAAAAACATAATGAAAATATGTCACAAATAACTGAGTAAGTAACTATAGCCTCTCAAGTCTGTATCAGTCTGACTGGATTGGTATATAAAAGAGTTTGCCAGGCTATGCAAATCATTACAGGTTCGCCATACTTCATGGACACTTCATTCTGAGTAGTAAAACAACAATCACACAATCTAAAGCACATTCAACATTTAATGTTTCTTCAACCCCAACCCCATACGTATGTTGTATAATTTACTTAAGTCTATTATAACAAAGTTAATTATTAAGTAATAAAAATAAAGTATATCATATTACTATAATGTAATAAGAGTCAATGTATATATTATAAATCAGAATAATTATATAAATTAATTTATTTTCTTTTCTTTTCAGGTGGAAGTGAGATAATTCTCTTAGAGATGTCACTTGATCAAACAAAAACCCATACAACAAACAACTTTTTTTTATGTGATGTATGTGGAAAAAAATATAGTACAATAAGAACACTAACAGTCCATTTCACAACTCATACAAAGAAGACTATCCTTTTTACAATTCATACCGGTAAAACTCCAAAGTGCAGTGAATGTGAAAAAACAAACAAACAACACATTAGAGAAAAATGGTTTTCATGTGACGTATGTAGAAAAAAATTCCTTAAAAAATGCGACTTGACTAGACATATGGGAACACACAGAGTAAAACGGTTAAAATGTCAATTGTGTGGGAATAGATTTAGGGATGAATATAACTTGACCCTACATTTGAAATCAATACACATGATTCAGCCTTTGAAAACAAATAGTGAAAAAAATATGATATATGTGGAAACAAACAGCAAATCAGTCCCAAATCTTTAAACAACTTTTTTACTTGTTTTGAATGTGGAACTGTATTTAAAAGCATAACCAGCCTGGATGAACATTTGTTGGAACAGTTTACCAAAGATATATCAGCTTTAGATTTGATAACTCCAGACATTCATTTTCAGACGTTTTTTTGAAAACTAAAAAGTGTATTGGAACATTGACCAAATCTTTAAACAAATTTTTTACTTGTTTCTGGTGGTAACTGGCACCTCAAGGAACATATAAAAGGAGTAGAAATATTAATGAGATTATTAATTCTGTCGGAGTGAGAGTAAACACAGATATATATCTCTCCTACCTGAACTTCTTTTCTATTACCACCACATTTTCTTGGCATATATTATGTTCATTTTGGATCTACACTAGCTGCTGGATATGACTTGTACAGGTATAGTTGGAATTTACTTTTTTTTTTTAATTTATGACTTATTTATATTTAAATATATTTTAATTACCACATATATTTTAATTATATTTTAATTAACAATCTACCTTTTGCTTCAGTGCTGCCTACGATGTTACTGTGCCAGCACAAGGAAAAGGTGTAATCAAGATAGATATTCAAGTAAAAGTACCAGAAGGTTGTTATGAAGAATAGCTCCAAGATCTGGTCTTACTTTTTTTTTTTTTTTTTTTTTAATCACATTGATGTTAGGGGTGGTGTCATTGATAGTGAAATGTTTCTGTGGTTCTCTTCAATTATTCTAAAGTATATTTTATTGTGAAAAAGAGAGATCGAATTTCACAACTAATTTGTGAACGAATATTTATTCCTAATTTGTTAGAGGAAGTTTAGGACATTGAGCATACCAAATGCCCCTGTGCCGCAAACTTTTTTTTTTTTTTTGAATCAACAGAAATTAGTAGTAGTAGTAGTAATCAAACAACTAGCTAAATATACAGTGTGAATTAGTGATTCTCAACGATTACAGTGATAAGAGTGAGTAACTTATGTGTTAATGAAATGACTGAGGCGGTCTGCCTAAGGAGGCGGTTGTTATTTCCTAAAACATGCCTACTGAACTTCAATGAAAAGATGGTGTGGACTGTACGTTTAGCTATGGAGTATTCAGATTTTAAACCAGTGTTCAAGGAGGGTCAGGGTCTTCAGCAGCCATATATCACAGTTGGAACAGAAGAGGCAGTTAAACATTTAACTACAGATGGCTTTCAGAATATTGTGATGGTTGTTCCAGAAGAAGGTATTTTCACAAAGGTCATACTTTTCAAATATCCAACTTACTTGGATCCCGATCATCTCCTTTACAATGACAGTGTTGTTTGGGTAAAGAGAAACATTGTTCATTATAAAAAACAAAGTCAGGTTATAGCTTTAATAAAAGGTGAGGCTCCTAAAAAAATTTTGTACAAGGACTAGGCTATAGAAAAGTTTCAAAATACCAAGAGAAGCCAAAATTATGCCTGAAGTGTTATTATTGGGGGCATTTGGTTTTGAAATGTCAGTACGACCCCAGGTGTAAGTACTGTGGTAATAAACATGACTCTAAAGAGTGTACAAAGAAACAAAAATTTCCATTTTGTTGTAATTGTAGAGGTAAGCATACTCCTTGGTCTTATCTATGCCCCATGAATCCTACAAATGCTGTTGCAGGGGGGTGGTATTCTGCCAGCTAAGGGGAAACAAACTAGCTATGCCCACACAACTGAAAGTCCTAAAGTCCTGTAGTATACAAATGTAACCTAATTACTACTATTATATTGAATTTTTTGTAGTAACTTTACTAAACTAATCTATGCCTTTGAGATATGTATGTATGTATGTAAGCATCTTTCCCATTCAAAACAATATATAATTAACAAATTACAATGTTCGATAATTAAAGGATAATTGGATTAATAAAAGAAAACAAATTAAAATAAATATTTTTTTTGATTTATAGAGGGATATAAAAGAGGATGTTCTCCTGTTCAATTCACTTGACACAGATGTCAGTAGCATATTATATACCTTGGGCAAAAGTTTATGTTGTGACCACCGGGCACACTGATTACCTTTGTCGACATGAACAATTTGAGAAAGAATGAGTCAAATAAAAGAAGAAGGTGGTTATCACTCAGACGAGATATGAAGCCAATCTTCATAGACAGGATGAATGACTGGTTCAGGGAATACCAAATCCCAGAAGATATTGATACATTTGTTGATGACCTTAATCACCAAATTGAAAGTTGTCTTAGAATTCAGCGCCGTACGCCTCGACGAAGACCCCCTCGGAAGAAAATGCCTCGAGGCAAAGATCCACAGAGTAAAGCTGAAGAATTAATTCACATGTGGAGTAAGGCAGCATCCTCATCCTCCCTCTCAACGGAAATCGTCATGGAACAGCTCCTGCTACAGAATGACAGAAGAACTAGAATAGCGAGAGCACAGTCTAGTGAGGACGAATATGGAGAACCTATCACAGCCCAGGAAGTAAGGGCGGCTGTTAAGAGAGGTAAAATTACAGCACCTGGTGAGGATGGCATTACCTACGACATACTTAATGCACTGTGTGAAGTGCCTGGGAATCCACTACTCCTATTGTTTAACAAATCATTCCTAAATGGAGTTCTGCCCACACAATGGAAACACGCCAAAATTGTTCCCATACCAAAACCGAATGACCCTGGCAATTACAGACCTATCAGTCTCGTGTCATGTACTTGCAAGATGCTGGAAAAGATCATCCTAAAACGACTGTTACACAAAATAGGTAGGTTTGGGGAAGGAGTCAATGGATATGTCAAAGGACGGAGCACAGCCAATTGTATAATTAATTACCTGGTTAATGACACGGCTAGGTACTCTGTATTTGTTGACATAAAAGGAGCCTTCGACAAAGCCCAGGGAATTGCGATCCTGGACGAGCTTGCATGTATGGGTGTCAAGGGGAGACTCATGAAATGGATTGAAGACTACCTCACAGGGAGGAAAGCTAAGGTCTACTTCAATGGAGCAATCTCAAGAACAATGAATATGGAACTCGGGACCCCCCAAGGAGGAGTCTTAAGCCCTACACTATTCAATGTACTTATGAATGCAATTGCCAATATTGATTTTCCTGAAGGAACACAACTAGTGGGATATGCAGATGATGTCCTAATACAAGCTCCCACCTTTGATAAAATAAAACAGGCCATTGAACTCCTTGGAAGGAAATGTATTGAGCTCGGTTTCACTCTCTCCACAAACAAGACAAAAGCATACTCCCATCGCAAGCGGAGAGAAAATGAAGAACTGCAAATTAATGGTGTAACACTTGAATGGGTTGACCACTATCGGTACCTTGGCGTCACCGTCGGCTCAAACAAGGGAAAGAAAGAGGAGCTCAATCAAATCATAGGAACATGCAAAAGTCGACTCAGGGAACTGAAACTGAAAGCTATGACTTGGAATGATGGCCATGGAGCCTCTATTGCTGTACTTAAAATGATGTACACAAACTATGTACGCTCCGTCATTGACAACGCAGCACCTGTTTTATGTACTTATTCACAAAGTGATATGAATAGGCTAGAAAGCATACAGGATGAAGCCATTTCAATCATTCTTGGAGTTCCAAAGAAAAAAACTGCTGAAATGTCCAATCTACAAAAAGAGTTATTATCCCTTCCCAGTATTAAAGAAAGAATTGTGGAACTGAATGCTAAGCTTGCAATTAGGATTGCCAGAGATCCCCATTATAATGACATGGCTAAAAAAAAATTGAGCTCTGTGCTACTTTCAGGGGGAAACAAGAGAAGCAAAAAATGGCATCACAGAGCAGTCGGCTACCTTGAAGATCTTCACCTACTTCAACAAGCTCGTGAGCTCATGCCTGTAGAAAGATTACCTCCCTGGGTGGATCCCCTGAATGACTCGTGCAGGATTATCATCAATGATATGGTAAAGAAAAAAACCAACATGGTACCCCAAGAAATAAGCCACAAGTATCTTAAGGAAATTTATAATGAAGCTGGAGATGAACTAGATCAAATCTTCACTGATGGGTCATCTAATCCTATTAATGGCCGGGCGGGTGCAGCATACACGGTAATTAAGAAGGATGATGTATTTTTTCCACCAAAAAATGAGGAAAAAGCGCGCATTGAGAACTATACCTCTTCAACACAAGCAGAGTTAACTGCCATTGCTATGGCGTTAAGGTATATTATTGAACAGAATACTACTGGTGCAGTGATTTGCACCGATTCGAGAGCAGCACTGCAAAGCCTAAATAAAGATCGGGACGAGAATCTTTCAATAGTCGCTGAAATTAAGAGAGTTGTGAAGGTACTAACCAACCAGGGAAGAGTTGTCAAGTTCCTGTGGATTCCCTCCCATGTTGGAATCTATGGAAATGAACGCGCAGATGTGTTGGCAGCTGAAGGCGCTGAGGGAGACCATATTGAATACTTCATACCCAAGACTCTTCTAGAAATTAGAAGTATTATTAGGGAACATCATCGTCATCTCAATCATTATGAAACCCCCCAAAAAAGAGAATGTGGTGGTTGCGGGAGAGAATTAATAATAGAGAAAAAACATCTTGGATACAAATGTCCACACGTACAGCAGCTTTTTGTTAACAACATATAATAAAGATGATTTATAATGTATCTTATCTACCATTTGACAGAGGCTGTTTACCTTGGAGACTGGTTGGAAATATATGAATTGAATTTCAAATCTTATTGTTCCTTCTATTACATTTTTATATATGACTAATAAATACTTCTATAATTATTAACACAATATTATTATTATCCCTTTCACCAGATGGAATTATTATGTTCATAAAGAGTTAAGGATTACAGGTTACCAAATTATACATTCACTCTTCCAATTAGAATGAGTAATAATGGTTTTTTTTTTAATGGTTTATAATCATTTCAAAATAAAATAAATGATCCATATTCTTTTTTGACTCACAGTTTTGTTATAAGACAGAGCAGCTGCACACTTGCTTTACAGTTGCTCAGTTGCTCTCTCTCCACGTGACCAGGTTTGCGTTCTCTCTCTCTCTTTCTCTCTTCACACAATTAGGTCAATGTTTTTAATAATATTCCTTTACATAACGGATTTTTATTTAGTTAAAATCTAGCCAAGGAAACCTGGTCCCAAATTCAAGAGTACTTAGAAGTAACATTTTCGTTCCCCAGGATAGTGTGCTGAGAGCATGGATGGAGATCATGAGACGTTCCTCTTCACCAGTGAGAGCGTAGGCGAAGGCCACCCCGACAAAATTTGCGATCAGATCAGCGACGCAGTGCTTGATGCCCATCTTAGCCAGGACCCTGACGCCAAAGTTGCTTGTGAAACGTGTACCAAAACTGGTATGATCCTGATCTGTGGGGAGATTACGTCCAAGGCCCAAGTTAATTATCAACAAATTGTGCGTGATATTGTTAAGAAAATTGGTTTTGATGATTCACGAAAGGGCTTTGACTACAAGACCTGTAATATTCTTCTGGCCCTGGAGCAAAAGTGTGCGGAGATTGCTAATGGTGTACACATCGGGCGCAGTGATGACAACACTGGTTCAGGGGACCAGGGACTGATGTTTGGTTATGCCACTGATGAGACCGATGAGTGCATGCCCTTAACTATTATGCTGGCACACCGTCTCAATCAGAAGATTGCAGAGCTGCGAAGAGATGGGACGTTCTGGTGGGCGCGACCTGACTGTAAGACTCAAGTCACATGCCAGTATGCCTTCGATCAAGGAGCTGTTATTCCCAAAAGAGTGAACACTGTTGTCGCTTCTGTACAGCACTCGGAACAAATTACTGTCGAAGCTTTGCGTGACGAGGTTATAGAGAAGGTCATCAAGGTCATTATTCCTGAAAAATATATAGATACTCAAACGAAATACCACATCAACCCTTGCGGAGAATTAATCATGGGTGGACCTCAAGGTAACGTTGGGCTAACTGGTAGGAAAATCATCGTTGACACTTACGGTGGGTGGGGCGCTCACGGCGGGGGAGCATTCTCTGGCAAAGATTACACAAAGATTGACCGCTCAGCGGCCTATGCCGCCCGATGGGTTGCCAAGTCACTGGTGAAAAACAAATTATGTAGACGCTGTTTGGTTCAGGTATCTTACGCCATTAGTGTTGTGCACCCCATAAGCATCAGCATCTTCCACTATGGCACCTCACAGTACACATCAAAACAGCTTCTGAAGATTGTTAACCACAACTTTGATCTACGACTAGGACATATTGTCAAGGAGCTGGGCTTAAAGAGACCAATTTACAGTGATACGTCGTGTTATGGACATTTTGGACGGCAACAGTTCTCTTGGGAGCAGCCCAAGAAGTTGACCATCCCTGAATTTTAGAGTCAAATAATTCTTAAAGATGACTATCATTTTTACGTTTTTCATCAAGTCCCTGTTAATATGGGAGAACACTATGTCTATGCTTGATTCACAACTCTCCTAAACACGAGAGTGAAGTTATACAACTTGAGAACACTTTCCCACCAGGAGACTTGAACCCTAGCCAGCACAGAAGCCTGGTGGGAACCTTTAATTTTATATTCAATTGATAGTTTTATATACTTTTTTGATGTTTTATATACCAGAGTATATAAAATCTCCGGGCCTTTTATATATCAGAGTAAATAAAATTAAAATGACTCTATAAGACCAGCGTCTGGGTCAAGATAAATACGTTTTCTTCCACTAAACTGAATCCAGTTTTTTTTATCTTTTTTTCGGTGGGGGGTTCTATGTGATCCTCCTCCTCCTCCAACTGTTTGTGGTTCTCCTCCTCCTCCTTCTCCTCCTCCAACTGTTTGTGGGTCTCCTCCTCCTCCTCCTTCTCCTCCAACTGTTTGTGGGTCTCCTCCAACTGTTTGTGGGTCTCCTCCTCCTTCTCCTCCAACTGTTTGTGGGTCTCCTTCTCCTCCTCCAACTGTTTGTGGGTCTCCTCCTCCTCCTCCTTCTTCTCCTCCAACTGTTTGTGGGTCTCCTCCTCCTCCTCCTCCTCCTCCTCCTTCTCCTCCAACTGTTTGTGGGTCTCCTCCTCCAACTGTTTGTGGGTCTCCTCCTCCTCCTCCTCCTTCTCCTCCAACTGTTTGTGGGTCTCCTCCTCCTCCTCCTTCTCCTCCTCCAACTGTTTGTGGGTCTCCTCCTCCTCCTTCTCCTCCAACTGTTTGTGGGTCTCCTCCTCCTCCTCCTCCTCCTTCTCCTCCAACTGTTTGTGGGTCTCCTCCTCCTCCTCCTTCTCCTCCTCCAACTGTTTGTGGGTCTCCTCCTCCTCCTCCTCCTCCTCCTCCTCCTTCTCCTCCAACTGTTTGTGGGTCTCCTCCTCCTCCTCCTCCAATTGTTTGTGGTTCTCCTCCTCCTCCTCCTCCTCCTTCTACTGTTTGTGAAGTTTTTACCTTTCCTACTCCTTCTCCTGCATTTTGTAATTCTCCTCCTCCATGTGACTCTTTTGTTTGTTCTTCTTTCTCGACTTCCACATAAATGTTAAATTTAATGCTAGCAAATGTGTCTGAGGAATTAATATTCTTAGCTAACATTTTACATTCCACCTCATTATGACCGTCTTCGAGTTCAAGTTTCATAACCACGAATGGGGGTAGTGAATTTTCTTTCATTGGGAAACTGTCCGAATAAAATCCACAATTAAATATATCTTGACTTGCAGCATGGGTACATGATATCAACAATTTGTTCATGTAAAATCGTTTTCCTTCCTTTCGACATTTTTTACGTGATGCATCTAAATTGTTCTTTAATTTGACGTCTTTTATTTCACGTCGATCTGTATAAATATCAGGTGTGAAATTATGGAAATTCCATGGAAATATTAATATAATTGGATTTTTTGTATAATATCCCCTATCAATATTAGAATTTGTATATAGTTTATTTATGTAATATGCAGAATAACCATTGGTAAAGTTGTGGATTTCATCATAATAACTAAGGAATTTATTAAAGGGTTGAATTAGTGTCTTATCAGTTTCAGTAATAGTTTTAGGATTATACGAAATTGGTGGTTTGGGAACAATAAAGAGACCTTTATAAGTTTTTATGTCTTCGATAAATGGCGAGAATAATGATTCTATAAGTTTGGATTTCATTTGGGATTTTCGAAGTTCAGACGAATCTGTGGAGGATTGTAATAATTCTTGAAGTAATTCATGAGGTTGTTCGACGGATTCCATTTGACTGATGACGTGAGGAACGCCAGAGGACTCATTTTCACTTGTTTGTAATTCTACTCCGCCTTCTTCTCCTCCTCCTCCTTCTCCGACATCTTGTAATTCTCCTACTCCTCCTCCTCCTCCTCTTCCTCCTCCTCCTCCTCCTCCTCCTCTCCTTCTCCGGCATCATGTAATTCTCCTCCTCCTCCTCCTCTTCCTTCTCCGGCATCTTGTAATTCTCCTCCTACTCCTCCTTCTCCAGTGTCTTGTAATTCTCTTCCTCTTCCTCCTCCTCCTCCTCCTCCCTCTCCATCGTCTTGTAATTCTTCTGCTCCTCCTTCCCCTGCATCATGTAACTCTACTCCTTCTCCTGCGTTGTATAATTCCCCTCCCACTACTCCTGCGTTGTGTAATTCCCCTCCTACTACTCCTACGTTGTGTAATTCCCCTCCCACTCCTCCTCCTACATCTTTTATTAGCTCAATGGACTTTGGTGTTGTGTCATGGCTGATGGAATTGTAATTGTTTTCCTTTTTATATAATTTTTTAGTATTTTTAGAATTTTTCCGTGAATTAATGACTACTATAACTGTTAGGAAAATAATTAATATTAACATAATAATTGTTGACAGTAGATTATTCATTCTTAATTTTCTCTTTTTTTAATTATATGATTTTTAATTCAGATATTTTAAAAAAATAAAGTAATTATGCAACCAAAGTCAAATATGTTATTGTTTTTATCCTGTTGAGTAGTTTTCCAGTATTAAGTGATATTGGATATTATATTAAATATTGGAATACCATTCAATATTGAATGAGTAATTCAATGTTGAATGAGTCATTCAATGTTGGATTGTTTTCCAGTATCCAGCACTATACTATATACTCTATACTATGTCGATATTGATTAGTTTTCTGGTTAGTATCCAATGATATTGGATAGTATATTCAACATTGAACGTGTGCAGATGTGACAGCAGTCACAAACACCCTGATGGATAGTTGAAAAAAAGAGATTTGAGTCCCTGATTAAAAAAAAAAAAGACTGCTACTACTACTACTACCCTACTTAAATTACTTACTGTTTTGCTTACTGAACACTGTAATACAACAGGTGTTGATGCAAACTCTAATCCAAAAAATGTCGTCCCTACCACAGGTGTTATTAGAAAACATATTTGCACTTGTTCCATATCGTCATCTTTTAATTATTTGTTCCAGAGTTTGTAAAATTTGGAGCCATGTTATTCTTGACTCGTCATACATGCCATTCCGCACTCTTTATCATCGATTAATATGGGATTCATATACTCTTTTCCCTAGTCCACTTCTACATAGCAATGAAGATGGTAATTTGTCTCTTTACAATGCATCCTATATTGTGGAACAATTATGTTACATCAAATACAACATAACCGATGGAAGATACTGTATGAGAGGCCTTCTAAAGATGATCGAGACTAAAATGAATAACTGGTCGAAAATGGGTCAAGAAAAAAAAGACTCTGAACTATTTGAGTTATTGAATGATCATCCTATGTTTACATCAACATTAAAAACAATGACGAGTGTTAATAATCCTTTAAAATGTATGATAAACAAAAACAAAGTGTGGTCTTTAGTGACAGCTATGACAATGTTCTCTCGGGATGCAGATGAAATTTTACAATTGTTAAATATTTGTCTTCGAATGTATCCCACGTCAACTGTTCTGGATATTTTTTATGGATATACAGTTATTTTTCTTTTTTCTTTTCAAAACTTACAGCAATCTAATATTAATTCATTATAAGGTACATTCTGCACTCTATCTGACAGAAAACATAATTCTTCAATCGTCAGAACAAACATATTATTGTGAACAGGCCCTTCTAATCAATCATGTTCCAAGTAAAGGTGAAATTACACGTGTCGATTATGTTCCTGGAGTGGATATAGTCAGTATAGTTTTGAAGATAGTAAAGCGGCATTCATCTTTGCAATTTTTAATTATCTAATCGCAGCCACAATCACCACTTGTACAACAGTTACCGCAAAATGCTATTTGTTCATTTTCTATGTTTAATTCTTTTTCTTTTTCTTTTGATGTATTGGTGCTTATGCCAGATTCTTCTGATATTAATAGGGAGGAAGACTGGAGAAAAAAAGTGAAAGAAATTTCAGTAATCAAATTTAGAAACATTTTATCTGAACAAAATAAACCCTGTTATAATTTAAATATTAATGTATATCTACTAATGGTAAGTAAGAGGAATCAGGATTTATGTTGGATTATGTATTGTATTTTGGGACTACGTAACTTTATAATTCCTGTAAGTACTGAAATGTGTCAGGTGCAAGAAAGGAGTTGTGAAGACAATGTTTTAGTTATTTGTTCATCTATTTCAAGTATATATATGTACTGTTATGACCATTATTGTAATTCTTATATGGAAAAATTTTGTGTTATTACAATAGATGGGAGTTTTCAAAGATTTCTAGATGATGTTCTCTCTATATATAATTTATATGACCGACATGAATATGATGGTGAATGCAATTGTTGGTTACCACCTCCGTTAACTTACAGTGAGATTTATAGTGCCTATGCATTATCTTATCATAGAACACCAGATTTTATATTTTGGTTAAAAACAAAATGCACCTTTAATGGTGAATATCATTCCAAGTTATAATTATTATATCATTTATACAGATATGTTAATAACATTTCAAACTATGCCAACATTTTCATTAGTTCGATTATTTAAAGGAAAAGATGTAATTTGTGAACATCATATGATTGCAACAATCACCAACAATTTAAAATTTGATGTATTGGAAATTGAATTGAATAATTCATTTGAAAAAGATATTAATACAATTCTTGGACAACAATTGGCGACATTTAATGAAATTAATATAAGTGAACGCCACTACTGTCTTCATTGTTCTAAATCTCTAAAGGATGAATATTTTGCTCTAAAACAAAAAATCAATTGGTGTGATATGGTAGCGGTAAGATTTACACGTTTTAATAGTTTTGATTTAATTATGTGCTCAATGTGCAAATATCAATGATGAGGAATAACTGTATATTAATATTTTATTTCATCCTATTTTATATAAAAAAATGTACATTTAAACTGACCATATATTAATTATTATATTATAAATATAGATATGTTACAACAGGTTGTCAAACTATACCAACTAACTTTGTATTTTAGTTACCATCTCAATGAGGTTTATAGTGTTTATACATTATCATAGAACACCAATTTTTATATTTTTGGGGGGTTAAATTAAGTTTTGAGTCGGGGTCAAGGATGGCAGTGGCGACACTTCACTGATGAAGAAGATGATGTGTTCATGGACGCTTGCAAAAATAAGGACGTCGACAATCTGGCCATATTATCGACTTGATAGAGAGATTCTTGGATGCACCCCCATCCCCCTTCCCCTACCTCCACGTCTTAGTCTCACTATATTTTATGGAAAGATAATAATAACACAAATGAGATTATAATAGAGATAGTAATTATTGTATACCTGGGATGGAAGGTATATAAACAGGCAAATTATGAGGGTTTATAGACCAGTTCATCTGTTCCTGTAATCACAGTAAGTACTGTTCCTGAGTGTAGTCGTATACCAAAAACAAATTTATTTACCATACCATTTGATTTTTTATTAAATAAAAAAATAATGGGAGATGTTATTACTGATTCACAAGTTAAAATTTTAGTTGGTAAATATTTTATTGATATATTAAATTATTCAATTAATCTTTATAATTATAATATAAAGCATATTTATTTGCCAATGTTTGATATGTTAGATAGTGAATTTAATAATATTATATCAGTTATGTTTGACACATATATAGATATATGTCAAAATATTGGGTTTTTAATAATAAATGGAAAATGGGATCATTACCGATGTGAATTTATTCTTGATTTTATTCGAAGACAATTCAGTTATTATTTATACAAACTCCTAAAAAGAATTCATATTATCAAATTATACATTATTCTCTTAGAAAATACGTTACGATATCAAGGATGGGCTCTTATGGAATCTATTTGGACTATACAAGGAAAAATACCTTATTCTCTAATTAGAAAACCTATATTGAATGAAAGATGTATTAAACCCATTCTTCTGTCCCATACCGATATATATGATCTAAAAGATAATTTAAGTAATGTATATAATCGATCACCTACTGTAAAATATGTAAATGAAGTAACAAGAATTGTTATATATAATTTGTATAATTTACTTATGAAAAAATTTGAATGTGTAAATTGGTTAGAGACTATTCTTCTCTGTTCTCTCCCCAAACAAAATCTTAAAAGATTAAACTGCCTTCCTAAAACAAAATCTGAAAACAATTTAGAATGTTTAGGGGATATTCTTCGAACTATTGATCTTCATATATATAAAGATGGGGAAGTCTATAAATATAAGAAACATCGCTGATTTATGTATGTATGTGTTGTATGGTGTGGAAATAATCTAAATCATATTTTTTTCTTTTGTCTACAGGATGTTTAAGTAAGAATAGACTTATTGATTGGCTTCCATCATCATCATGATGTTGCTGTTAGAAGATTTCATTTGGCAACCACTTTCATATGAAATTCAACTGTATTTAGATGATGTTTATAGTACACACATATTTAACCTGTGGACAGTTCTTTGTGGTCTTTTTTGGTATTATTCAGGGCTTAGAGAAGTGAATTTTGTTGCACTTCTTTTTTGCCTAATATGTGAAAGAAACAGAGAAGTTTGCAGGAAGCAAGTTCAATATATGGTTATATATTTCTGCTTAGGAATTGGTATATGTACTATAGATGACACAAATGTCTTATTTCTAGTAGCATGTTTAATGATTACTTATTTTATGTGGAAATTAATCTATGGAGTACATGGTTATTATATGGTTTTAAGTATGGGATTAATGTTACTCCTTTTTTTTATATGAACTGTTATCAGGTTATATTAACTTTATTTTATTTAATTATTCTATTTTACAGTACATATATCATAATAATCAAAGAATTTCCTGAAGGCAACCAAACAGATTTATTTCATGGTGCATTTTTACATTTAATAATGTTAATGATACACCCAAAGAAAAAGAAATCCTCTCTACCTAAGTTAGTAAATATTGAAGTTGATTTAGATCACATTCTGTTGCAAGATCTTTCAGTTGCACATGTTCCATTCTGGGGACATCATATAAATAATAAATTTTCACCTCAATTCCACCCTGAACTACCAATAGATGGTTATCCACGTTCATCTTTCTTTTCTGAAGATGAACGATTATCTT
This sequence comes from Procambarus clarkii, assembly GCF_040958095.1. Classification (NCBI taxonomy): domain Eukaryota; kingdom Metazoa; phylum Arthropoda; class Malacostraca; order Decapoda; family Cambaridae; genus Procambarus; species Procambarus clarkii. The sequence continues at coordinate 34,094,354 of NC_091176.1, forward strand.
GGCAAGGTGAGATTGCTTATTTCCAGCCGAAATCTACTGTCTTAAATTGTGCATCAAAAATAAGATTAGAACATCTTCAAAATATTTGTAATTATGCTAACGATTGTTATTGGCAAGAGCACATTTTTATTTTTGGAAAGCATATACTTACCAAGAAGGAACTTGATGAAATAATGAGTTTTATAAACCCAAAGGACACTGTGGTGTCTATTTATGCTCGTGGTAGATGGGTTGAGAGTTTTTTGCTGAATCGAGGTGTGAGCATTATTCCAACAGAAAGATTAGAGTATATAACTGCAGTTAAATAGTTACCAAACGGGTATATTAGGCATATAGTTAAAGAAACTTGTATTAATAAAGAATATTCAAATGCCAATATACTTATAATCAATGAACCAATTGGGAATTTTTATATGACTATCGTTAGTATACTTAAAAATTTCAAAGGACGACTAGTGATAATGTTTGGTTCCAACTTTCCTATGGT
>NC_091176.1:34099840-34128083 GCF_040958095.1 Procambarus clarkii
GAGGATTGTTATCACCCGAAAAATGTGGTTATGTAAGTACCAATATACGCTGTACAAAGATTAGTAATAACACAAGTGTCAAGGGTTTGTATGTATATCCACATATCCATTCAATTCAGGATGGGGAAAATCGTATTTTGGCTATTTTGGACAATTACAATTCTACATTGACCCAAAAAATATTCACATTTTTAGGGCCAGAGGAAGAATTTGAATGGATTTTTAAATTAATTTCATGGTTTATCCTAGAAATGCTTACTCTCCATCCTTTTTCAGATGGAAATGGTCGTTTGACACGTCTTTTAGTCAATTATATATTGTCAACATTAATGCCATTTCCAACATCTATCATGGGGAAATTAGAATGGGCAATTATCCATGATCGAAAACTAAATACAAAAAAACAACGCCCACCTCTTAACATACTCAAATTAGTAATTGAAAGTGTCTTGTTCAATTGGCGAATGTATTTTTATCTGTTATCTGTGGTCAGAAAAAAATAATGAAACTTTATATTATATTTATATGTTTAATTCTTTATTCAATAATATTAAATTGCATTTATAAGAAAAATATGAGTAATAATCCAAAGATAGACTCTAATTTAATATTAATGTTACACCCTCCATATGAAAAGATTACAAGAAAGATGGATTGTACTATTAACAATATAGCATGCCAGAAAAATGAAGACTGTCAAACATTTTGCTCTTCTTCTTTAGAAGTTACTTGCATTAATAGTGTTTGTAATTATGACACTGATCATAAATGTTTAAATGGAGGATTTCCTATTAATTATGTTGGGGAAACTAATTTAATAACCACCATATGTGCTTGTATGGATAATGGACACTATATCGGTGAGCAATGTCAATACCAAAATTCCTTTCGACCAACGTCTCACAAAAGCTTCCCTATTAGCTAAAGACGGATGTATATTATTTTAAAGTAAAAAAAAAAAAAAAAAAAATTCCCATCTATAAGTATACTACAATTTCACTATGTTGCTCTTTAAAATGAATGATCGATATTATACTTATCCACTTATTCAAAATTATGATCCGTTAAAACGAACTTATCAAGACTCACATATCAATCCCAATACTGGGACTTTTAATAAAATAACTCGTGATCTTCAAACTATAAGTTGTACTTCATCAAGAAAAAATAAGACGAGTTTATATGGTTTTGGATCACTAACAGATATGTGTGGGAAAAGAGAAATTGATTTGATTTTATTAACAAATGGAACAGTTCATCATTTATATCATAGATTTTGGGAGACAAACACTATAAGTGGTTCCCATGTCATACGTCTACCTAGTTTAGATTAGTATATTTTGGTAGCAGTCTTTCCTGTAGACATATTTTATTAAATATGACCGAAAAAGTAAGATTAATAATTCTAACACGAATTTTCTCAATCTTTCGTACATTATGCTTCACTGTTGGAGGTAAATCAAAAATCACTTCTCCAAAATTCATTTTTATTTCTAGTCTGACGCGACACGGGCGCGTTTCGTAAAACTTATTACATTTTCAAAGACTTCACAAATACACAACTGATTAGAACTTGCGTTTCCCTGATTTTATATCTACATTTGAGTGAGGTGGGAAGGGTGATGTGGCATTACATTTGAGTGAGGTGGGAAGGATGATGTGGCATTAGAGGATATTAATAGGGTATTAAAAGTATCAACACAAGACAGAACACGAAACAATGGATATTGAATAGAAGTGTTTGTAGAAAGCCTATTGGTCCATATTTCTTGATGCTTCTATATTGGAGCGGAGTCTTGAGGTGGGTAGAATATAGTTGTGCAATAATTGGCTGTTGATTGCTGGTGTTGACTTCTTGATGTGTAGTGCCTCGCAAACGTCAAGCCGCCTGCTATCGCTGTATCTATCGATGATTTCTGTGTTGTTTACTAGGATTTCTCTGGCGATGGTTTGGTTATGGGAAGAGATTATATGTTCCTTAATGGAGCCCTGTTGTTTATGCATCGTTAAACGCCTAGAAAGAGATGTTGTTGTCTTGCCTATATACTGGGTTTTTTGGAGCTTACAGTCCCCAAGTGGGCATTTGAAGGCATAGACGACGTTAGTCTCTTTTAAAGCGTTCTGTTTCGTGTCTGGAGAGTTTCTCATGAGTAGGCTGGCCGTTTTTCTGGTTTTATAGTAAATCGTCAGTTGTATCCTCTGATTTTTGTCTGTAGGGATAACGTTTCTATTAACAATATCTTTCAGGACCCTTTCCTCTGTTTTATGAGCTGTGGAAAAGAAGTTCCTGTAAAATAGTCTAATAGGGGGTATAGGTGTTGTGTTAGTTGTCTCTTCGGAGGTTGCATGGCTTTTCACTTTCCTTCTTATGATGTCTTCGATGAAACCATTGGAGAAACCGTTATTGACTAGAACCTGCCTTACCCTACAGAGTTCTTCGTCGACTTGCTTCCATTCTGAGCTGTGGCTGAGAGCACGGTCGACGTATGCGTTAACAACACTCCTCTTGTACCTGTCAGGGCAGTCGCTGTTGGCATTTAGGCACATTCCTATGTTTGTTTCCTTTGTGTAGACTGCAGTGTGGAAACCTCCGCCCTTTTCCATGACTGTTACATCTAGAAAAGGCAGCTTCCCATCCTTTTCCGTCTCGTAAGTGAAACGCAGCACGGAACTCTGCTCAAATGCCTCCTTCAGCTCCTGCAGATGTCTGACATCAGGTACCTGTGTAAAAATGTCGTCAACATACCTGCAGTATATGGCCGGTTTCAAGTTCATGTCGACTAAGACTTTTTGCTCGATGGTACCCATGTAGAAGTTTGCAAACAGGACACCTAGGGGAGAACCCATAGCGACCCCATCTACTTGCTTATACATGTGCCCATCCGGGCTCAAGAAGGGTGCCTCTTTAGTACAAGCTTGGAGTAGTTTCCTCAGAATACTTTCTGGCATGTCAAGAGGAGCACAGGCTGGATCACGATACACTCTGTCGGCTATCATTCCGATTGTCTCGTCCACAGGTACGTTGGTAAACAGCGATTCTACGTCCAACGAGGCTCTTATCCCTGTGGCCCGTGCGCCCCGCAGTAAGTCCACAAATTCCTTTGGAGACTTCAGGCTGAAGGCGCAAGGAACATAAGGAGTCAGCAGGCCGTTGAGTCGCTTCGCCAATCTGTACGTGGGTGTGGGTATCTGGCTAATGATTGGCCGAAGTGGGTTTCCAGGCTTGTGCGTCTTGACATTTCCATACGCATATCCAGGTTTATATTCCCCAATGATCTTTGGCAGGTGGAGTCCGGATTTCTTGGCGTTCACAGTTTCGATCAGTTTGTTGACCTTTGCTTTTAATTCGGCTGTAGTGTCCTTCGTTACCCTTTGGAACTTAGTTTGGTCAGAGAGTATGATGTTCATTTTCGCCAGATATTCGTCTTTTTTAAGAATGACATATATTGGCGACTTGTCACCTCTCCTGACAACTATCTCCTTGTTCTCACGAAGGCTTTTAGCTGCCGCTCTAAGCTCGGGGGACAGTATGGTGCTTCTGTAGTTGCCTCGATTCTTTCCTCCTTCTGCAATAAGTTCTGCTTGTAAGGTATCTTTGGTAGTGACCTTCTTTTGTGTCTCGAGGTCGAATATGTCGTCCAACAGAATTTCCAACTCCACTTTCCGGGCCATTTCACTCGGTCTGGACATAACATGACAGTTTATGCCCAGATTTAGGAGAGTGACTTGGTCCTCAGTGAGGTTAATTCCTGCAAGGTTCAGGAAGCCATCTCTTGGTCGTGGAATTGCCATAGGTCCTCCATATAATGTTGTTAGTTTCTTGATAATCCTTGTTTCAGTGCTGAGGTGATGTTGGTCTGTGAGGATGTCGAGGTGTTGTTCAATGCGGGTACGGATACTATGGTCGATGTTGCTATTTCTCCACTCGTTTGTAGCATGAAGTAGTTGCGTTTTTTTGTCTTTGATTTCATTCTCTGCCTTGTATATCTGATCACGAATCAGATCCTGGCGATATTTTATCGTGAAGGCTTGATTCCTTGCTGCTGGGTCGTGCACTTTAACATTAGTATATTTTGGTAGCAGTCTTTCCTGTAGACATATTTTATTAAATATGACCGAAAAAGTAAGATTAATAATTCTAACACGAATTTTCTCAATCTTTCGTACATTATGCTTCACTGTTGGAGGTAAATCAAAAATCACTTCTCCAAAATTCATTTTTATTTCTAGTCTGACGCGACACGGGCGCGTTTCGTAAAACTTATTACATTTTCAAAGACTTCACAAATACACAACTGATTAGAACTTGCGTTTCCCTGATTTTATATCTACATTTGAGTGAGGTGGGAAGGGTGATGTGGCATTACATTTGAGTGAGGTGGGAAGGATGATGTGGCATTAGAGGATATTAATAGGGTATTAAAAGTATCAACACAAGACAGAACACGAAACAATGGATATTGAATAGAAGTGTTTGTAGAAAGCCTATTGGTCCATATTTCTTGATGCTTCTATATTGGAGCGGAGTCTTGAGGTGGGTAGAATATAGTTGTGCAATAATTGGCTGTTGATTGCTGGTGTTGACTTCTTGATGTGTAGTGCCTCGCAAACGTCAAGCCGCCTGCTATCGCTGTATCTATCGATGATTTCTGTGTTGTTTACTAGGATTTCTCTGGCGATGGTTTGGTTATGGGAAGAGATTATATGTTCCTTAATGGAGCCCTGTTGTTTATGCATCGTTAAACGCCTAGAAAGAGATGTTGTTGTCTTGCCTATATACTGGGTTTTTTGGAGCTTACAGTCCCCAAGTGGGCATTTGAAGGCATAGACGACGTTAGTCTCTTTTAAAGCGTTCTGTTTCGTGTCTGGAGAGTTTCTCATGAGTAGGCTGGCCGTTTTTCTGGTTTTATAGTAAATCGTCAGTTGTATCCTCTGATTTTTGTCTGTAGGGATAACGTTTCTATTAACAATATCTTTCAGGACCCTTTCCTCTGTTTTATGAGCTGTGGAAAAGAAGTTCCTGTAAAATAGTCTAATAGGGGGTATAGGTGTTGTGTTAGTTGTCTCTTCGGAGGTTGCATGGCTTTTCACTCTCCTTCTTATGATGTCTTCGATGAAACCATTGGAGAAACCGTTATTGACTAGAACCTGCCTTACCCTACAGAGTTCTTCGTCGACTTGCTTCCATTCTGAGCTGTGGCTGAGAGCACGGTCGACGTATGCGTTAACAACACTCCTCTTGTACCTGTCAGGGCAGTCGCTGTTGGCATTTAGGCACATTCCTATGTTTGTTTCCTTTGTGTAGACTGCAGTGTGGAAACCTCCGCCCTTTTCCATGACTGTTACATCTAGAAAAGGCAGCTTCCCATCCTTTTCCGTCTCGTAAGTGAAACGCAGCACGGAACTCTGCTCAAATGCCTCCTTCAGCTCCTGCAGATGTCTGACATCAGGTACCTGTGTAAAAATGTCGTCAACATACCTGCAGTATATGGCCGGTTTCAAGTTCATGTCGACTAAGACTTTTTGCTCGATGGTACCCATGTAGAAGTTTGCAAACAGGACACCTAGGGAAGAACCCACAGCGACCCCATCTACTTGCTTATACATGTGCCCATCCGGGCTCAAGAAGGGTGCCTCTTTAGTACAAGCTTGGAGTAGTTTCCTCAGAATACTTTCTGGCATGTCAAGAGGAGCACAGGCTGGATCACGATACACTCTGTCGGCTATCATTCCGATTGTCTCGTCCACAGGTACGTTGGTAAACAGCGATTCTACGTCCAACGAGGCTCTTATCCCTGTGGCCCGTGCGCCCCGCAGTAAGTCCACAAATTCCTTTGGAGACTTCAGGCTGAAGGCGCAAGGAACATAAGGAGTCAGCAGGCCGTTGAGTCGCTTCGCCAATCTGTACGTGGGTGTGGGTATCTGGCTAATGATTGGCCGAAGTGGGTTTCCAGGCTTGTGCGTCTTGACATTTCCATACGCATATCCAGGTTTATATTCCCCAATGATCTTTGGCAGGTGGAGTCCGGATTTCTTGGCGTTCACAGTTTCGATCAGTTTGTTGACCTTTGCTTTTAATTCGGCTGTAGTGTCCTTCGTTACCCTTTGGAACTTAGTTTGGTCAGAGAGTATGATGTTCATTTTCGCCAGATATTCGTCTTTTTTGGCGAAAATGAACATCATACTCTCTGACCAAACTAAGTTCCAAAGGGTAACGAGGGACACTACAGCCGAATTAAAAGCAAAGGTCAACAAACTGATCGAAACTGTGAACGCCAAGAAATCCGGACTCCACCTGCCAAAGATCATTGGGGAATATAAACCTGGATATGCGTATGGAAATGTCAAGACGCACAAGCCTGGAAACCCACTTCGGCCAATCATTAGCGAGATACCCACACCCACGTACAGATTGGCGAAGCGACTCAACGGCCTGCTGACTCCTTATGTTCCTTGCGCCTTCAGCCTGAAGTCTCCAAAGGAATTTGTGGACTTACTGCGGGGCGCACGGGCCACAGGGATAAGAGCCTCGTTGGACGTAGAATCGCTGTTTACCAACGTACCTGTGGACGAGACAATCGGAATGATAGCCGACAGAGTGTATCGTGATCCAGCCTGTGCTCCTCTTGACATGCCAGAAAGTATTCTGAGGAAACTACTCCAAGCTTGTACTAAAGAGGCACCCTTCTTGAGCCCGGATGGGCACATGTATAAGCAAGTAGATGGGGTCGCTATGGGTTCTCCCCTAGGTGTCCTGTTTGCAAACTTCTACATGGGTACCATCGAGCAAAAAGTCTTAGTCGACATGAACTTGAAACCGGCCATATACTGCAGGTATGTTGACGACATTTTTACACAGGTACCTGATGTCAGACATCTGCAGGAGCTGAAGGAGGCATTTGAGCAGAGTTCCGTGCTGCGTTTCACTTACGAGACGGAAAAGGATGGGAAGCTGCCTTTTCTAGATGTAACAGTCATGGAAAAGGGCGGAGGTTTCCACACTGCAGTCTACACAAAGGAAACAAACATAGGAATGTGCCTAAATGCCAACAGCGACTGCCCTGACAGGTACAAGAGGAGTGTTGTTAACGCATACGTCGACCGTGCTCTCAGCCACAGCTCAGAATGGAAGCAAGTCGACGAAGAACTCTGTAGGGTAAGGCAGGTTCTAGTCAATAACGGTTTCTCCAATGGTTTCATCGAAGACATCATAAGAAGGAAAGTGAAAAGCCATGCAACCTCCGAAGAGACAACTAACACAACACCCATACCCCCTATTAGACTATTTTACAGGAACTTCTTTTCCACAGCTCATAAAACAGAGGAAAGGGTCCTGAAAGATATTGTTAATAGAAACGTTATCCCTACAGACAAAAATCAGAGGATACAACTGACGATTTACTATAAAACCAGAAAAACGGCCAGCCTACTCATGAGAAACTCTCCAGACACGAAACAGAACGCTTTAAAAGAGACTAACGTCGTCTATGCCTTCAAATGCCCACTTGGGGACTGTAAGCTCCAAAAAACCCAGTATATAGGCAAGACAACAACATCTCTTTCTAGGCGTTTAACGATGCATAAACAACAGGGCTCCATTAAGGAACATATAATCTCTTCCCATAACCAAACCATCGCCAGAGAAATCCTAGTAAACAACACAGAAATCATCGATAGATACAGCGATAGCAGGCGGCTTGACGTTTGCGAGGCACTACACATCAAGAAGTCAACACCAGCAATCAACAGCCAATTATTGCACAACTATATTCTACCCACCTCAAGACTCCGCTCCAATATAGAAGCATCAAGAAATATGGACCAATAGGCTTTCTACAAACACTTCTATTCAATATCCATTGTTTCGTGTTCTGTCTTGTGTTGATACTTTTAATACCCTATTAATATCCTCTAATGCCACATCATCCTTCCCACCTCACTCAAATGTAATGCCACATCACCCTTCCCACCTCACTCAAATGTAGATATAAAATCAGGGAAACGCAAGTTCTAATCAGTTGTGTATTTGTGAAGTCTTTGAAAATGTAATAAGTTTTACGAAACGCGCCCGTGTCGCGTCAGACTAGAAATAAAAATGAATTTTGGAGAAGTGATTTTTGATTTACCTCCAACAGTGAAGCATAATGTACGAAAGATTGAGAAAATTCGTGTTAGAATTATTAATCTTACTTTTTCGGTCATATTTAATAAAATATGTCTACAGGAAAGACTGCTACCAAAATATACTAATGTTAAAGTGCACGACCCAGCAGCAAGGAATCAAGCCTTCACGATAAAATATCGCCAGGATCTGATTCGTGATCAGATATACAAGGCAGAGAATGAAATCAAAGACAAAAAAACGCAACTACTTCATGCTACAAACGAGTGGAGAAATAGCAACATCGACCATAGTATCCGTACCCGCATTGAACAACACCTCGACATCCTCACAGACCAACATCACCTCAGCACTGAAACAAGGATTATCAAGAAACTAACAACATTATATGGAGGACCTATGGCAATTCCACGACCAAGAGATGGCTTCCTGAACCTTGCAGGAATTAACCTCACTGAGGACCAAGTCACTCTCCTAAATCTGGGCATAAACTGTCATGTTATGTCCAGACCGAGTGAAATGGCCCGGAAAGTGGAGTTGGAAATTCTGTTGGACGACATATTCGACCTCGAGACACAAAAGAAGGTCACTACCAAAGATACCTTACAAGCAGAACTTATTGCAGAAGGAGGAAAGAATCGAGGCAACTACAGAAGCACCATACTGTCCCCCGAGCTTAGAGCGGCAGCTAAAAGCCTTCGTGAGAACAAGGAGATAGTTGTCAGGAGAGGTGACAAGTCGCCAATATATGTCATTCTTAAAAAAGACGAATATCTGGCGAAAATGAACATCATACTCTCTGACCAAACTAAGTTCCAAAGGGTAACGAAGGACACTACAGCCGAATTAAAAGCAAAGGTCAACAAACTGATCGAAACTGTGAACGCCAAGAAATCCGGACTCCACCTGCCAAAGATCATTGGGGAATATAAACCTGGATATGCGTATGGAAATGTCAAGACGCACAAGCCTGGAAACCCACTTCGGCCAATCATTAGCCAGATACCCACACCCACGTACAGATTGGCGAAGCGACTCAACGGCCTGCTGACTCCTTATGTTCCTTGCGCCTTCAGCCTGAAGTCTCCAAAGGAATTTGTGGACTTACTGCGGGGCGCACGGGCCACAGGGATAAGAGCCTCGTTGGACGTAGAATCGCTGTTTACCAACGTACCTGTGGACGAGACAATCGGAATGATAGCCGACAGAGTGTATCGTGATCCAGCCTGTGCTCCTCTTGACATGCCAGAAAGTATTCTGAGGAAACTACTCCAAGCTTGTACTAAAGAGGCACCCTTCTTGAGCCCGGATGGGCACATGTATAAGCAAGTAGATGGGGTCGCTATGGGTTCTCCCCTAGGTGTCCTGTTTGCAAACTTCTACATGGGTACCATCGAGCAAAAAGTCTTAGTCGACATGAACTTGAAACCGGCCATATACTGCAGGTATGTTGACGACATTTTTACACAGGTACCTGATGTCAGACATCTGCAGGAGCTGAAGGAGGCATTTGAGCAGAGTTCCGTGCTGCGTTTCACTTACGAGACGGAAAAGGATGGGAAGCTGCCTTTTCTAGATGTAACAGTCATGGAAAAGGGCGGAGGTTTCCACACTGCAGTCTACACAAAGGAAACAAACATAGGAATGTGCCTAAATGCCAACAGCGACTGCCCTGACAGGTACAAGAGGAGTGTTGTTAACGCATACGTCGACCGTGCTCTCAGCCACAGCTCAGAATGGAAGCAAGTCGACGAAGAACTCTGTAGGGTAAGGCAGGTTCTAGTCAATAACGGTTTCTCCAATGGTTTCATCGAAGACATCATAAGAAGGAAAGTGAAAAGCCATGCAACCTCCGAAGAGACAACTAACACAACACCTATACCCCCTATTAGACTATTTTACAGGAACTTCTTTTCCACAGCTCATAAAACAGAGGAAAGGGTCCTGAAAGATATTGTTAATAGAAACGTTATCCCTACAGACAAAAATCAGAGGATACAACTGACGATTTACTATAAAACCAGAAAAACGGCCAGCCTACTCATGAGAAACTCTCCAGACACGAAACAGAACGCTTTAAAAGAGACTAACGTCGTCTATGCCTTCAAATGCCCACTTGGGGACTGTAAGCTCCAAAAAACCCAGTATATAGGCAAGACAACAACATCTCTTTCTAGGCGTTTAACGATGCATAAACAACAGGGCTCCATTAAGGAACATATAATCTCTTCCCATAACCAAACCATCGCCAGAGAAATCCTAGTAAACAACACAGAAATCATCGATAGATACAGCGATAGCAGGCGGCTTGACGTTTGCGAGGCACTACACATCAAGAAGTCAACACCAGCAATCAACAGCCAATTATTGCACAACTATATTCTACCCACCTCAAGACTCCGCTCCAATATAGAAGCATCAAGAAATATGGACCAATAGGCTTTCTACAAACACTTCTATTCAATATCCATTGTTTCGTGTTCTGTCTTGTGTTGATACTTTTAATACCCTATTAATATCCTCTAATGCCACATCATCCTTCCCACCTCACTCAAATGTAATGCCACATCACCCTTCCCACCTCACTCAAATGTAGATATAAAATCAGGGAAACGCAAGTTCTAATCAGTTGTGTATTTGTGAAGTCTTTGAAAATGTAATAAGTTTTACGAAACGCGCCCGTGTCGCGTCAGACTAGAAATAAAAATGAATTTTGGAGAAGTGATTTTTGATTTACCTCCAACAGTGAAGCATAATGTACGAAAGATTGAGAAAATTCGTGTTAGAATTATTAATCTTACTTTTTCGGTCATATTTAATAAAATATGTCTAGTTTAGATTATATACATTTTATCTTGGATGTTGATTTAAAAAAAATGTGTACTCTTGAATCATTTCGTTTATCGACAGCTGAGTACCTAGAATATCTAACACTTAAACAATCAGGGTCATCCTTACAATTAACAACATCCATTGTTAATGGACAGATCTATTATAATACAAATTATGTCATATATGAACTTGTTTCTCATATTGTTTATTATTTAGGTCTAGACTGGCTACCAATTTATATTTTAGGTAAATCACAAACGTTTACTCAAGGATTTCATCTTGAAATACCCCACCTAACTCTTTCCTATTATGATTTTGCCCTAATGTCCAATTCATGTAAAGAACTCTTACCTACCCTCGTAGATATTACTACCAATTATAGTATTTTTGGCTCTCAAAAAATTCAACTGCAAACACCTTTAAACGAAATGGACTGCACTTATTTACCATATGCGGTTTTCCACAAAAATAATATTTACGATATGTCAAACTCACCACCCTCATATATTTTATCAAGTATGGGTGAAGTTTTTGACTTATTTAATATCTGTAAATACCATGAACCTTCATCCATTAGAGGATTCCCAACTATTATCGGATTGGATGATGATACATATGCTCTGGATGTTTTTCAGAAAAATGTTCAAACATTTATGCAAAACAAAGAAAATATTGATGACGCCGAAAATTATTTTACTATATATGAAAATTATGATAATTCTAGGGAGAGAGATGAAGAAAAAATACCAGATATAACAGAAGAAGATTTTTTCATGTTTTCCAATGTTAACAATATTATCAATAAAATTATAGTGGGTTTATTTTTTGTTACACTTAGTAAGGAATATAAACTTTCTATATATAAATCTCTTCATTTTCAAGAGGAACAACAAGAAGAGAATAACCAACTCTTAATTATACTTGGAAAATATCCAAATAGTTTTATACATATTAATGAAATTCCGCATTACCTGATTCTTCTTACAAATGACAATGACGCTGAGGCAAACTTTGACTACGATAAAATACAAATGACAGCAAATCGTATTGAAAAAGTGTTTACAGTTCAACCTTTAAGGCAAACATCTATTCGCGGAACAGTTGCCAGTAGCAATATCAGTCGAGATACCAATTCTTTCTTGAAACGAATTCAGCCATTTACCATTGAACATATAACCCGTTTATGTTTGCAGAGTAAACAACATCTTCACACTGTCTTGTATCTTTTAGCATTGTTATATGTTAAAAAGATCCGTCAAAAGTCCCTGGGAATGACATTTCCTGACTACAATTATTTTATAGCCCAAATAATTAGAGATTTAAATTTTAATCACTTAGATACTGGACCACTTTATGAAATCATCTATCTTCTTAACCGATATCAGGAACACCAGCAAGTAAAAGAAGAATTAGAAGATTGGATAATTTTGTGTCTTCTAAATCTTCTAATTGTTAGTGATGTGGTATCAATGAAAGAAGCTTTTGATCTAGTAGAAAAAATTGATTCTCAAAGATTGGATTTTGCCATGAATATAAATGTGGAAGAGTTTGACAGTGACACTTATCGGGTAGTACCATCAGCTAATAGTAATTCACGTCCTACTAAAAATCCTCGGATTATAATAGCTTTTTCTTTCCTACAGAATTTTGGTATAACGGAATATAACAATTTTTTAGCTATATATATAAACCTATTATATGTGATAAGAATTCGCGCCAGATTAATGTTTGGGATAATACTACTAAGAAGTGGTCTGTAGCTAATAATCACATAAATTCTTCTTTACTAGCACCAGACCTAGCTTACATTGCACGTCAAATTATTTTAATTGATAGCATACTACAACAACAACAACAACAACAACCACAATTACTGGAAAATGAAATGTTTCTTTCACTTACCTTACCACCAACACCACTACAATCCAACAGCAACTTATTACCACCTCCTCCTCCGTTGTCACCTTCTCCATCAATAACCTCATCAATTTCTTCATCGAATTCAAACTCAAACCTTCCTTCTCCTTCAGCCAAAGGTAGAGTAAAAAAAAAACTACTGATTCTACAAATAATAATAATAATAATAATAATAATAATAATAATAATTACAAGAAACGAAGTCTTATTCAGAATAGTCTTCTAAATTCTATAAAGAGTTTTTATGCAAACATGAAAATCTTGGATATACCTTGATATTTTATTGCTTCTTCTCAATGTTATATCATCAGCGGCAGTAGCAGTAGTGAGATGAACCAAATTTTTTATATCCTACCACTTCCCCTGTACAAATCATCAAATAATACAAATTCTGATACAAGACCAACTATTTATGATTGGAGTGAAGTATTGAAACTATTAGATCACATACCAAAATGTACCTTTTTTATGCAGCAATGTAATCCAATATTAAAAGATATTCTACATTACGAAAGCGAAAAAAAGAAATATTATAAGAAGTTGACAGTTGAAGAGAAACATAAAATTCTCTTACTTAGTCGTGAACAATATCATATAAACTTTATAGATCGATTTTGGAATGATGGTATGAATAGATTAGCTCAACTTGTCAAATATTATGTGCTAAAACATATGGTTACTTCTTTAGAATCACTAAACCGAGTTTCAGAAAATATTAATATAGAAAATAAATATCAAGATCTTCTTAATAGACTCATTGAAGAATGCCGTCATGGGATAAAAAATCGTAAAATTCCAATCAAAGAAAGTATTTACCATCTAGATGCTATTTTAAAAGAAAATCTAAAGGTAAATGGACGGTTTATACGAAAAGATGATGTTGGTGAACCAGTGAAACCTTATTGTAATTGTCAATTAGTTGATATTTTGTTAACACTAGCACAGATCTTTTGCTATGATGCAACTACTATGATTTATTTTTTTTCACTAATAGTAAAAGCATGCCATCGACAAAATGACAAGAAGATAACTTTGGGTATTGGAGATTCAAATTCAGGAAAAACAGCTTTATTAAATACTCTTACTCTAACTCTTGGTGATTTGACAGGTATTCTCTCAGTACATACAGCTCATAAGGGTCTCCAAGAACAGACCCATGATTTAGGAAGAGGTGGAAAAATGGTTAGAATGTGGTACATGGATGAACTGAGTACGACTAAAACCCTTAATTCTCTGTTTTTAAAGCAATTGAGCGGTCATGCCCCAATGTGGATTCGTCAAAACTATATGGATGGGGATACATATAATTTAGCAACACCTATTTTTTTGTTTGGCAACAATTGCCCAACTTTTAGCGAATATGACTCAGCCTTGATGCAACGACTTCGTTTCATTTCATTCCGTGCGCGGTTTGATTCTGAAGTGCCTACGTCATTTCAATATTCAATTTTTCCCCAATTTCATCTCATGACTGATGATCGAAAGAAAAAGCGTCTGACTGAAGGAATGATGGCACTCTTTATTCATGCTAACTGTCATGATAAACTCAATTCGCCCTGGTTTGTATCAATGAACCAGACTGTTAACTTTCTCACACTCCCAATTAACATTATAGAGGCAACTGAGTTATATTCACCAGAACGTTGAATTGTAGCCCAAATAATGGAAGAGTGCCATCTGGTAGAGAAACCATATAGTGGGTTTATTACCCTACATCGTCTATCAGTTCTTTTGCGTAGTTTCCCCAAGGCCCTTAAAAATATTTCATTGGCAGATGCTCATCTTTTTTTTGAAAACGTATACCAGGTATCATGGCTACCAATAAACAGCAATCGTTTGGCAAATATTCCACAATCCCATTTACCAATTAATGAACCAACTATTAGTATCATAGAGGGAATTTGTGAACAAAATTGTGAAATAAATGATAGAAATCTTGCCAGATTAACTCAAAATTAAATTAAACAGGTATTAAAAAAAAAAGTATATATACTCTATATTTATATGTGTGTGTGAAATGAAAATATACTGAAAAACATATAATGTTTTCTTCACCTGGAAATAATAAATCGTCCCCTAAACAACAAATTGAAACAGAATCTCCCAAAAATGGAGAAAACAATAATAACAAATTAGAAAACCTTTTCAATGATATTAAAAAACAAATAAAAACAGAAGATTTAATTTTTTTTAATTTGGATGATTCGACTTTATTAAATTTAGAAAGTGTATGTAAAATTATTAAAAAATAATTTTTTTTTTATAAAATATATAAAAATAAATAGTATAAAATAAATGTCCAGTTCAACTAGGAGTCAATTAATTGTTTTTAATTTCCAAAATCGTAATGGAAAAGAAAAATATTTCCAAATAAGAATTTCAAAAACATATTCAACTGGTAATTTTAATAAAAAGTTTTTCCCACTGTTAACAGTAAAACAGGAAATACCACTAAGATTGTTAATTCATTACTATATTTCACTTAATATATTTACAGGAGAGGGATTAGGATCAGTAAAAAAAGGGGGAATGAATTATGGATTAATTAGGAGATTCAAAAGAGCCAAAGTAAGAGAACATAGAAACAGTCCAACAGAAGATGATGAAATTCATAGAAATGTCATACAAGATAATATTGAAGATGAAGTAGACGAGATCAGTGATCCTGGTCCATCTAATGGAAATAAATCTTCTTATGGTCTACTCCAGAAGGGTGGAATAAATGCCCCCTCTCATAGAAATCTCAATTCTTCTTCTCGTCCAAGGGGTATTCAAAACAATGGTACTTATATTTTCCCTCAATCGGAATCCAATAAAAATAACTTTATAGTTAGAAAAATATATCAAATCGCTGGATTGGGCTTTCCAGGATTCAAACTGAAATTTAATACTCGTTTCTTTGACATGAAAACTTTAAAACAATATTTGTCTAAATACATTGAACAAATACCTAAAAATGAAGGTTTTTCGTTAGAATATAAATACATAATATAATATATTAGAATGTTAACAAATTTATGGACATTTTTAATGGTAAAACAAGACCGGAAGGATCAAAAGTTAATTTATAAATATCTTATTAATGAATTTGGTGACGGAAACCAGTAGCTGCCATAACTAGTACGCTTTAACCCACTACACCATCAGACCCAACAAAAGAAGTAGAGACTTCGAGATATATATACATCTCAAATATCTCCACTTCCCGAGGGCACCAGATAAGTGTGAGGTTAGTCTGCGTTTTTCATCAAGCCACTGTCAATGTGAGAGAACTCGTGTCCATGCTATAAGCCTATACTTGCATAAACCACAAGTGAAGATTAACAACCATTGGACAACACCCACCAGTGGGACTCGAACCCAGAAAGCACAACTACCTTCCAGTAGCTGCCATAACTAGTACGCTTTAACCCACTACACCATCAGACCCTACAAAAGAAGTAGAGACTTCAAGATATATATACATCTCAAATATCTCCACTTCCCGAGGGCACCAGATAAGTGTGAGGTTAGTCTGCGTTTTTCATCAAGCCACTGTCAATGTGAGAGAACTCGTGACCATGCTATAAGCCTATACTTGCATAAACCACAAGTGAAGATTAACAATCTTTGGACAACACCCACCAGTGGGACTCGAACTCAGAAAGCACAACTACCTTCCAGTAGCTGCCATAACTAGTTCGCTTTAACCCACTACACCATCAGACCCTACAAAAGAAGTAGAGACTTCGAGATATATATACATCTCAAATATCTCCACTTCCCGAGGGCACCAGATAAGTGTGAGGTTAGTCTGCGTTTTTTATCGAGCCACTGTCAATGTGAGAGAACTCGTGTCCATGCTATAAGCCTATACTTGCATAAACCACAAGTGAAGATTAACAATCTTTGGACAACACCCACCAGTGGGACTCGAACCCAGAAAGCACAACTACCTTCCAGTAGCTGCCATAACTAGTACGCTTTAACCCACTACACCATCAGACCCTACAAAAGAAGTAGAGACTTCGAGATATATATACATCTCAAATATCTCCACTTCCCGAGGGCACCAGATAAGTGTGAGGTTAGTCTGCATTTTTCATCAAGCCACTGTCAATGTGAGAGAACTCGTGTCCATGCTATAAGCCTATACTTGCATAAACCACAAGTGAAGATTAACAATCATTGGACAACACCCACCAGTGGGACTCGAACCCAGAAAGCACAACTACCTTCCAGTAGCTGCCATAACTAGTACGCTTTAACCCACTACACCATCAGACCCTACAAAAGAAGTAGAGACTTCAAGATATATATACATCTCAAATATCTCCACTTCCCGAGGGCACCAGATAAGTGTGAGGTTAGTCTGCGTTTTTCATCAAGCCACTGTCAATGTGAGAGAACTCGTGTCCATGCTATAAGCCTATACTTGCATAAACCACAAGTGAAGATTAACAATCTTTGGACAATACCCACCAGTGGGACTCGAACCCAGAAAGCACAACTACCTTCCAGTAGCTGCCATAACTAGTACGCTTTAACCCACTACACCATCAGACCCTACAAAAAAGGTAGAGACTTCAAGATATATATACATCTCAAATATCTCCACTTCCCGAGGGCACCAGATAAGTGTAAGGTTAGTCTGCGTTTTTCATCAAGCCACTGTCAATGTGAGAGAACTCGTGTCCATGCTATAAGCCTATACCTGCATAAACCACAAGTGAAGATTAACAATCTTTGGACAACACCCACCAGTGGGACTCAAACCCAGAAAGCACAACTACCTTCCAGTAGCTGCCATAACTAGTACGCTTTAACCCTCTACACCATCAGACCCTACAAAAGAAGTAGAGACTTCGAGATATATATACATCTCAAATATCTCCTCTTCCCGAGGGCACCAGATAAGTGTGAGGTTAGTCTGCGTTTTTCATGAAGCTACTGTCAATGTGAGAGAACTCGTGTCCATGCTATAAGCCTATACTTGCATAAACCACAAGTGAAGATTAACAATCTTTGGACAACACCCACCAGTGGGACTCGAACCCAGAAAGCACAACTAC
Organism: Procambarus clarkii; assembly: GCF_040958095.1. Lineage (NCBI taxonomy): Eukaryota > Metazoa > Arthropoda > Malacostraca > Decapoda > Cambaridae > Procambarus > Procambarus clarkii. The sequence continues at coordinate 34,117,763 of NC_091176.1, forward strand.
CTTCCAGTAGCTGCCATAACTAGTACGCTTTAACCCACTACACCATCAGACCCTACAAAAGAAGTAGAGACTTCGAGATATATATACATCTCAAATATCTCCACTTCCCGAGGGCACCAGATAAGTGTGAGGTTAGTCTGCGTTTTTCATCAAGCCACTGTCAATGTGAGAGAACTCGTGTCCATGCTATAAGCCTATACTTGCATAAACCACAAGTGAAGATTAACAATCATTGGACAACACCCACCAGTGGGACTCGAACCCAGAAAGCACAACTACCTTCCAGTAGCTGCCATAACTAGTACGCTTTAACCCACTACACCATCAGACCCTACAAAAGAAGTAGAGACTTCGAGATATATATACATCTCAAATATCTCCACTTCCCGAGGGCACCAGATAAGTGTGAGGTTAGTCTGCGTTTTTCATCAAGCCACTGTCAATGTGAGAGAACTCGTGTCCATGCTATAAGCCTATACTTGCATAAACCACAAGTGAAGATTAACAATCTTTGGACAACACCCACCAGTGGGACTCGAACCCAGAAAGCACAACTACCTTCCAGTAGCTGCCATAACTAGTACGCTTTAACCCACTACACCATCAGACCCAACAAAAGAAGTAGAGACTTCGAGATATATATACATCTCAAATATCTCCACTTCCCGAGGGCACCAGATAAGTGTGAGGTTAGTCTGCGTTTTTCATCAAGCCACTGTCAATGTGAGAGAACTCGTGTCCATGCTATAAGCCTATACTTGCATAAACCACAAGTGAAGATTAACAACCATTGGACAACACCCACCAGTGGGACTCGAACCCAGAAAGCACAACTACCTTCCAGTAGCTGCCATAACTAGTACGCTTTAACCCACTACACCATCAGACCCTACAAAAGAAGTAGAGACTTCAAGATATATATAATCTCAAATATCTCCACTTCCCGAGGGCACCAGATAAGTGTGAGGTTAGTCTGCGTTTTTCATCAAGCCACTGTCAATGTGAGAGAACTCGTGACCATGCTATAAGCCTATACTTGCATAAACCACAAGTGAAGATTAACAATCTTTGGACAACACCCACCAGTGGGACTCGAACTCAGAAAGCACAACTACCTTCCAGTAGCTGCCATAACTAGTTCGCTTTAACCCACTACACCATCAGACCCTACAAAAGAAGTAGAGACTTCGAGATATATATACATCTCAAATATCTCCACTTCCCGAGGGCACCAGATAAGTGTGAGGTTAGTCTGCGTTTTTTATCGAGCCACTGTCAATGTGAGAGAACTCGTGTCCATGCTATAAGCCTATACTTGCATAAACCACAAGTGAAGATTAACAATCTTTGGACAACACCCACCAGTGGGACTCGAACCCAGAAAGCACAACTACCTTCCAGTAGCTGCCATAACTAGTACGCTTTAACCCACTACACCATCAGACCCTACAAAAGAAGTAGAGACTTCGAGATATATATACATCTCAAATATCTCCACTTCCCGAGGGCACCAGATAAGTGTGAGGTTAGTCTGCATTTTTCATCAAGCTACTGTCAATGTGAGAGAACTCGTGTCCATGCTATAAGCCTATACTTGCATAAACCACAAGTGAAGATTAACAATCATTGGACAACACCCACCAGTGGGACTCGAACCCAGAAAGCACAACTACCTTCCAGTAGCTGCCATAACTAGTACGCTTTAACCCACTACACCATAAGACCCTACAAAAGAAGTAGAGACTTCGAGATATATATACATCTCAAATATCTCCACTTCCCGAGGGCACCAGATAAGTGTGAGGTTAGTCTGCGTTTTTCATCAAGCCACTGTCAATGTGAGAGAACTCGTGTCCATGCTATAAGCCTATACTTGCATAAACCACAAGTGAAGATTAACAATCTTTGGACAACACCCACCAGTGGGACTCGAACCCAGAAAGCACAACTACCTTCCAGTAGCTGCCATAACTAGTACGCTTTAACCCACTACACCATCAGACCCAACAAAAGAAGTAGAGACTTCGAGATATATATACATCTCAAATATCTCCACTTCCCGAGGGCACAAGATAAGTGTGAGGTTAGTCTGCGTTTTTCATGAAGCTACTGTCAATGTGAGAGAACTCGTGTCCATGCTATAAGCCTATACTTGCATAAACCACAAGTGAAGATTAACAATCTTTGGACAACACCCACCAGTGGGACTCGAACCCAGAAAGCACAACTACCTTCCAGTAGCTGCCATAACTAGTACGCTTTAACCCACTACACCATCAGACCCTACAAAAGAAGTAGAGACTTCAAGATATATATACATCTCAAATATCTCCACTTCCCGAGGGCACCAGATAAGTGTGTGGTTAGTCTGCGTTTTTCATCAAGCCACTGTCAATGTGAGAGAACTCGTGTCCATGCTATAAGCCTATACTTGCATAAACCACAAGTGAAGATTAACAATCATTGGACAACACCCACCAGTGGGACTCGAACCCAGAAAGCACAACTACCTTTCAGTAGCTGCCATAACTAGTACGCTTTAACCCACTACACCATCAGACCCTACAAAAGAAGTAGAGACTTCAAGATATATATACATCTCAAATATCTCCACTTCCCGAGGGCACCAGATAAGTGTGAGGTTAGTCTGCGTCTTTCATCAAGCCACTGTCAATGTGAGAGAACTCGTGTCCATGCTATAAGCCTATACTTGCATAAACCACAAGTGAAGATTAACAATCTTTGGACAACACCCACCAGTGGGACTCGAACCCAGAAAGCACAACTACCTTCCAGTAGCTGCCATAACTAGTACGCTTTAACCCACTACACCATCAGACCCTACAAAAAAGGTAGAGACTTCAAGATATATATACATCTCAAATATCTCCACTTCCCGAGGGCACCAGATAAGTGTGAGGCTAGTCTGCGTCTTTCATCAAGCCACTGTCAATGTGAGAGAACTCGTGTCCATGCTATAAGCCTATACTTGCATAAACCACAAGTGAAGATTAACAATCTTTGGACAACACCCACCAGTGGGACTCGAACCCAGAAAGCACAACTACCTTCCAGTAGCTGCCATAACTAGTACGCTTTAACCCACTACACCATCAGACCCTACAAAAGAAGTAGTGACTTCGAGATATATATACATCTCAAATATCTCCACTTCCCGAGGGCACCAGATAAGTGTGAGGTTTGTCTGCGTTTTTCATCAAGCCACTGTCAATGTGAGAGAACTCGTGTCCATGCTATAAGCCTATACTTGCATAAACCAAAAGTGAAGATTAACAATCTTTGAACAACACCCACCAGTGGGACTCGAACCCAGAAAGCACAACTACCTTCCAGTAGCTGCCATAACTAGTAAGCTTTAACCCACTACACCATCAGACCCTACAAAAGAAGTAGAGACTTCGAGATATATATACATCTCAAATATCTCCACTTCCCGAGGGCACCAGATAAGTGTGAGGTTAGTCTGCGTTTTTCATCAAGCCACTGTCAATGTGAGAGAACTCGTGTCCATGCTATAAGCCTATACTTGCATAAACCACAAGTGATGATTAACAATCTTTGGACAACACCCACCAGTGGGACTCGAACCCAGAAAGCACAACTACCTTCCAGTAGCTGCCATAACTAGTACGCTTTAACCCACTACACCATCAGACCCTACAAAAGAAGTAGAGACTTCGAGATATATATACATCTCAAATATCTCCACTTCCCGAGGGCACCAGATAAGTGTGAGGTTAGTCTGCGTTTTTCATCAAGCCACTGTCAATGTGAGAGAACTCGTGTCCATGCTATAAGCCTATACTTGCATAAACCACAAGTGAAGATTAACAATCATTGGACAACACCCACCAGTGGGACTCGAACCCAGAAAGCACAACTACCTTCCAGTAGCTGCCATAACTAGTACGCTTTAACCCACTACACCATCAGACCCTACAAAAGAAGTAGAGACTTCGAGATATATATACATCTCAAATATCTCCACTTCCCGAGGGCACCAGATAAGTGTGAGGTTAGTCTGCGTTTTTCATCAAGCCACTGTCAATGTGAGAGAACTCGTGTCCATGCTATAAGCCTATACTTGCATAAACCACAAGTGAAGATTAACAATCTTTGGACAACACCCACCAGTGGGACTCGAACCCAGAAAGCACAACTACCTTCCAGTAGCTGCCATAACTAGTACGCTTTAACCCACTACACCATCAGACCCAACAAAAGAAGTAGAGACTTCGAGATATATATACATCTCAAATATCTCCACTTCCCGAGGGCACCAGATAAGTGTGAGGTTAGTCTGCGTTTTTCATCAAGCCACTGTCAATGTGAGAGAACTCGTGTCCATGCTATAAGCCTATACTTGCATAAACCACAAGTGAAGATTAACAACCATTGGACAACACCCACCAGTGGGACTCGAACCCAGAAAGCACAACTACCTTCCAGTAGCTGCCATAACTAGTACGCTTTAACCCACTACACCATCAGACCCTACAAAAGAAGTAGAGACTTCAAGATATATATACATCTCAAATATCTCCACTTCCCGAGGGCACCAGATAAGTGTGAGGTTAGTCTGCGTTTTTCATCAAGCCACTGTCAATGTGAGAGAACTCGTGACCATGCTATAAGCCTATACTTGCATAAACCACAAGTAAAGATTAACAATCTTTGGACAACACCCACCAGTGGGACTCGAACTCAGAAAGCACAACTACCTTCCAGTAGCTGCCATAACTAGTTCGCTTTAACCCACTACACCATCAGACCCTACAAAAGAAGTAGAGACTTCGAGATATATATACATCTCAAATATCTCCACTTCCCGAGGGCACCAGATAAGTGTGAGGTTAGTCTGCGTTTTTCATCAAGCCACTGTCAATGTGAGAGAACTCGTGTCCATGCTATAAGCCTATACTTGCATAAACCACAAGTGAAGATTAACAATCATTGGACAACACCCACCAGTGGGACTCGAACCCAGAAAGCACAACTACCTTCCAGTAGCTGCCATAACTAGTACGCTTTAACCCACTACACCATCAGACCCTACAAAAGAAGTAGAGACTTCGAGATATATATACATCTCAAATATCTCCACTTCCCGAGGGCACCAGATAAGTTTGAGGTTAGTCTGCGTTTTTCATCAAGCCACTGTCAATGTGAGAGAACTCGTGTCCATGCTATAAGCCTATACTTGCATAAACCACAAGTGAAGATTAACAATCTTTGGACAACACCCACCAGTGGGACTCGAACCCAGAAAGCACAACTACCTTCCAGTAGCTGCCATAACTAGTACGCTTTAACCCACTACACCATCAGACCCTACAAAAGAAGTAGAGACTTCGAGATATATATACATCTCAAATATCTCCACTTCCCGAGGGCACCAGATAAGTGTGAGGTTAGTCTGCATTTTTCATCAAGCCACTGTCAATGTGAGAGAACTCGTGTCCATGCTATAAGCCTATACTTGCATAAACCACAAGTGAAGATTAACAATCATTGGACAACACCCACCAGTGGGACTCGAACCCAGAAAGCACAACTACCTTCCAGTAGCTGCCATAACTAGTACGCTTTAACCCACTACACCATAAGACCCTACAAAAGAAGTAGAGACTTCGAGATATATATACATCTCAAATATCTCCACTTCCCGAGGGCACCAGATAAGTGTGAGGTTAGTCTGCGTTTTTCATCAAGCCACTGTCAATGTGAGAGAACTCGTGTCCATGCTATAAGCCTATACTTGCATAAACCACAAGTGAAGATTAACAATCTTTGGACAACACCCACCAGTGGGACTCGAACCCAGAAAGCACAACTACCTTCCAGTAGCTGCCATAACTAGTACGCTTTAACCCACTACACCATCAGACCCAACAAAAGAAGTAGAGACTTCGAGATATATATACATCTCAAATATCTCCACTTCCCGAGGGCACCAGATAAGTGTGAGGTTAGTCTGCGTTTTTCATCAAGCCACTGTCAATGTGAGAGAACTCGTGACCATGCTATAAGCCTATACTTGCATAAACCACAAGTGAAGATTAACAATCTTTGGACAACACCCACCAGTGGGACTCGAACCCAGAAAGCACAACTACCTTCCAGTAGCTGCCATAACTAGTACGCTTTAACCCACTACACCATCAGACCCAACAAAAGAAGTAGAGACTTCGAGATATATATACATCTCAAATATCTCCACTTCCCGAGGGCACCAGATAAGTGTGAGGTTAGTCTGCGTTTTTCATCAAGCCACTGTCAATGTGAGAGAACTCATGACCATGCTATAAGCCTATACTTGCAAAAACCACAAGTGAAGATTAACAATCTTTGGACAACACCCACCAGTGGGACTCGAACTCAGAAAGCACAACTACCTTCCAGTAGCTGCCATAACTAGTACGCTTTAACCCACTACACCATCAGACCCTACAAAAGAAGTAGAGACTTCGAGATATATATACATCTCAAATATCTCCACTTCCCGAGGGCACCAGATAAGTGTGAGGTTAGTCTGCATTTTTCATCAAGCCACTGTCAATGTGAGAGAACTCGTGTCCATGCTATAAGCCTATACTTGCATAAACCACAAGTGAAGATTAACAATCTTTGGACAACACCCACCAGTGGGACTCAAACCCAGAAAGCACAACTACCTTCCAGTAGCTGCCATAACTAGTACGCTTTAACCCACTACACCATCAGACCCTACAAAAGAAGTAGAGACTTCGAGATATATATACATCTCAAATATCTCCACTTCCCGAGGGCACCAGATAAGTGTGAGGTTAGTCTGCGTTTTTCATCAAGCCACTGTCAATGTGAGAGAACTCGTGTCCATGCTATAAGCCTATACTTGCATAAACCACAAGTGAAGATTAACAATCATTGGACAACACCCACCAGTGGGACTCGAACCCAGAAAGCACAACTACCTTCCAGTAGCTGCCATAACTAGTACGCTTTAACCCACTACACCATCAGACCCTACAAAAGAAGTAGAGACTTCGAGATATATATACATCTCAAATATCTCCACTTCCCGAGGGCACCAGATAAGTGTGAGGTTAGTCTGCGTTTTTCATCAAGCCACTGTCAATGTGAGAGAACTCGTGTCCATGCTATAAGCCTATACTTGCATAAACCACAAGTGAAGATTAACAATCTTTGGACAACACCCACCAGTGGGACTCGAACCCAGAAAGCACAACTACCTTCCAGTAGCTGCCATAACTAGTACGCTTTAACCCACTACACCATCAGACCCAACAAAAGAAGTAGAGACTTCGAGATATATATACATCTCAAATATCTCCACTTCCCGAGGGCACCAGATAAGTGTGAGGTTAGTCTGCGTTTTTCATCAAGCCACTGTCAATTTGAGAGAACTCGTGTCCATGCTATAAGCCTATACTTGCATAAACCACAAGTGAAGATTAACAACCATTGGACAACACCCACCAGTGGGACTCGAACCCAGAAAGTACAACTACCTTCCAGTAGCTGCCATAACTAGTACGCTTTAACCCACTACACCATCAGACCCTACAAAAGAAGTAGAGACTTCAAGATATATATACATCTCAAATATCTCCACTTCCCGAGGGCACCAGATAAGTGTAAGGTTAGTCTGCGTTTTTCATCAAGCCACTGTCAATATGAGAGAACTCGTGTCCATGCTATAATCCTATACTTGCATAAACCACAAGTGAAGATTAACAATCTTTGGACAACACCCACCAGTGGGACTCGAACCCAGAAAGCACAACTACCTTCCAGTAGCTGCCATAACTAGTACGCTTTAACCCACTACACCATCAGACCCTACAAAAGAAGTAGAGACTTCGAGATATATATACATCTCAAATATCTCCACTTCCTGAGGGCACCAGATTAGTGTGAGGTTAGTCTGCGTTTTTCATCAAGCCACTGTCAATGTGAGAGAACTCGTGTCCATGCTATAAGCCTATACTTGCATAAACCACAAGTGAAGATTAACAATCTTTGGACAACACCCACCAGTGGGACTCGAACCCAGAAAGCACAACTACCTTCCAGTAGCTGCCATAACTAGTACGCTTTAACCCACTACACCATCAGACCCTACAAAAGAAGTAGAGACTTCGAGATATATATACATCTCAAATATCTCCACTTCCCGAGGGCACCAGATAAGTGTGAGGTTAGTCTGCGTTTTTCATCAAGCCACTGTCAATGTGAGAGAACTCGTGTCCATGCTATAAGCCTATACTTGCATAAACCACAAGTGAAGATTAACAATCTTTGGACAACACCCACCAGTGGGACTCGAACCCAGAAAGCACAACTACCTTCCAGTAGCTGCCATAACTAGTACGCTTTAACCCACTACACCATCAGACCCTACAAAAGAAGTAGAGACTTCGAGATATATATACATCTCAAATATCTCCACTTCCCGAGGGCACCAGATAAGTGTGAGGTTAGTCTGCGTTTTTCATCAAGCCACTGTCAATGTGAGAGAACTCGTGTCCATGCTATAAGCCTATACTTGCATAAACCACAAGTGAAGATTAACAATCTTTGGACAACACCCACCAGTGGGACTCGAACCCAGAAAGCACAACTACCTTCCAGTAGCTGCCATAACTAGTACGCTTTAACCCACTACACCATCAGACCCAACAAAAGAAGTAGAGACTTCGAGATATATATACATCTCAAATATCTCCACTTCCCGAGGGCACCAGATAAGTGTGAGGTTAGTCTGCGTTTTTCATCAAGCCACTGTCAATGTGAGAGAACTCGTGTCCATGCTATAAGCCTATACTTGCATAAACCACAAGTGAAGATTAACAACCATTGGACAACACCCACCAGTGGGACTCGAACCCAGAAAGCACAACTACCTTCCAGTAGCTGCCATAACTAGTACGCTTTAACCCACTACACCATCAGACCCTACAAAAGAAGTAGAGACTTCAAGATATATATACATCTCAAATATCTCCACTTCCCGAGGGCACCAGATAAGTGTGAGGTTAGTCTGCGTTTTTCATCAAGCCACTGTCAATGTGAGAGAACTCGTGACCATGCTATAAGCCTATACTTGCATAAACCACAAGTGAAGATTAACAATCTTTGGACAACACCCACCAGTGGGACTCGAACCCAGAAAGCACAACTACCTTCCAGTAGCTGCCATAACTAGTACGCTTTAACCCACTACACCATCAGACCCTACAAAAGAAGTAGAGACTTCGAGATATATATACATCTCAAATATCTCCACTTCCCGAGGGCACCAGATAAGTGTGAGGTTAGTCTGCATTTTTCATCAAGCCACTATCAATGTGAGAGAACTCGTGTCCATGCTATAAGCCTATACTTGCATAAACCACAAGTGAAGATTAACAATCATTGGACAACACCCACCAGTGGGACTCGAACCCAGAAAGCACAACTACCTTCCAGTAGCTGCCATAACTAGTACGCTTTAACCCACTACACCATAAGACCCTACAAAAGAAGTAGAGACTTCGAGATATATATACATCTCAAATATCTCCACTTCCCGAGGGCACCAGATAAGTGTGAGGTTAGTCTGCGTTTTTCATCAAGCCACTGTCAATGTGAGAGAACTCGTGTCCATGCTATAAGCCTATACTTGCATAAACCACAAGTGAAGATTAACAATCTTTGGACAACACCCACCAGTGGGACTCGAACCCAGAAAGCACAACTACCTTCCAGTAGCTGCCATAACTAGTACGCTTTAACCCACTACACCATCAGACCCAACAAAAGAAGTAGAGACTTCGAGATATATATACATCTCAAATATCTCCACTTCCCGAGGGCACCAGATAAGTGTGAGGTTAGTCTGCGTTTTTCATCAAGCCACTGTCAATGTGAGAGAACTCGTGACCATGCTATAAGCCTATACTTGCATAAACCACAAGTGAAGATTAACAATCTTTGGACAACACCCACCAGTGGGACTCGAACTCAGAAAGCACAACTACCTTCCAGTAGCTGCCATAACTAGTACGCTTTAACCCACTACACCATCAGACCCTACAAAAGAAGTAGAGACTTCGAGATATATATACATCTCAAATATCTCCACTTCCCGAGGGCACCAGATAAGTGTGAGGTTAGTCTGCATTTTTCATCAAGCCACTGTCAATGTGAGAGAACTCGTGTCCATGCTATAAGCCTATACTTGCATAAACCACAAGTGAAGATTAACAATCTTTGGACAACACCCACCAGTGGGACTCAAACCCAGAAAGCACAACTA
>NC_091176.1:34128583-34271083 GCF_040958095.1 Procambarus clarkii
TTTTCAACCTTTGACAGTTTTTCAATGTTTTCTCTTCACTCGTGCTAAGTGAGTCAGACAAAAATGTGACATTTCATTTCATTATTAGCCATGCAAAATGCTATTAGCTAGATAGTCAAAACATATAACAAGCATTATTTCACAGGAATTTTTTCTAGCAAATATGATTCCTTTAAGCAGTTCAACACATCAAACACCAGCAGTCCGCGAAATTCCCTTTAGTCAATAATCATCCTTTACAGTATTTCTTGACTAAAATAGCACTCCAAAACATAAGTGGTCATTTTTATTCTCACTGTCACACTATAGTCAATAATTTGTTTCGCAGAGTGACAAGTTATGCATAGTGACGAGATTTCACGGTGTGCATAGTTTAAGAGAGTTCACACTGTATTAATTACAGTCGCGGTTATCTTATGTTATGTTTATGGAGATCAACACTTCTTATTTTTATCATTTTTCTTGTCCCACAGCTTTGCAGTCTTCTCATATTCTTTTTCAAATAAAGTTTGCTTACTGTTTTCCAGTAGATTGGCTTCACATTACATATATTAATCAATTTTCGAATTCAGTTCAGTTTCTTTCAATATCGCAGCTTTGTTGTCCCCCGGCCTGTATCTAGTTCAAGACCTCTTATTATCAATGTCATTAATACGGTTATCATCAACCACGTATTGGATGTCTCTGACATTCAGTTATCAACGTAGTATGTGTTTAATGAACGTGAGAATCACTTCATGTGCGCTCATTTTAGTTTAGTTTAAAGTTTTCCATCTTGAAATAATACTACTATTGAATAGCTCAGACATTCAGTTACCATCTCAGTAAGTGAAAATCTCTTCATGTGAGCTCATTTTTAGTTTAGGATAGGGTTTTTCCATCGTGAAATACTATTATCAGTAACCAGGTATTGGATGACACTACCATTCAGTTTACATCTCAGTAACTGTTTACTGAACATTGTTATCCATCCATGCAACCTCATTTTTTCTCCATACCAGAACATGTTAACACCTCCTCAGGACTCTATCTGAGAACATACAGGGATTTTTTCATTAATGAGATACGCGCCCTTTTCTCTCCACGACACCCATTCCTCCTAATTTACCCAGACGTCACTCTAATTGTGCGAAATTTAAATGTACAACAAGACGGGGAGGATAATCTATTGGATCCTATAAATAACGACGGCTTTCCCATACGAGGTGAGGGGCGAAGAATTACTCTCGAGGAAGTAGAAACTCTTTTTGATTTTTGGGCTGACGAATTGACCGGGAAAATATCCCAGTATCTGGAAGCGAGGGAAGGGTCCAATGTCTTGGTTGAGCGGCTCACCGGGTTTTACATTAACTGTGGTCAGATTGAACATCCGATAAGATTAGGCTCGCATGTAGACTATCCTGAAGGCTTGCGTGGAAAGCAGTTGGTTTTCAATCCAGAGGGAGAGGCTGATATTTACCTTATGCAGTGTGTTGCTGCTTATAAATGTTTAGCTAAGGGGATGCGACTAGTTAATATCCGCGCTAGATCTGTGAATGCTAGTTGGTGTCTCAGACACATGAAATGGCCAGCAGATGTCAATTCTGCAGTAACATTCGAGGATATTCACAAGGTAGAGAAAATAAATAAAGTCAGTATATTCATCTATTCACTAGAAAGAGATGAAAATGCTAGACGACGACAACAACGACACTACATTACACTAGCTAGGAAGGGAAGAGGAGGATATACAGATGTCATACCATTGCTGATGTTGGAAGCTCAACACTTAGTATTAATTAAGGATTTTAACCAATATGGACGTAATATGCGCAGCAATCCAGATCGCATCCCAAGTCATCACAGCTTCTGTCACTGTTGTTTGATATCACTCCCAGCAGATAGCATGCACTCAAAGTCATAAAAGCACATGTGACTAGGACCATATCCCTGTCCATAGTTACGGAAAGTAATCTTCCTCCCTGGTGGGTAGAATTTGAGAGTCTGATGTACTTTGCATGTGCTTTTATGACTTTGAGTGCATGCTATCTGCTGGGAGTGATAATATTATAATAATAATATAGAGGTTAATATTATATGGAAAGAGATGAGCTAAGTCATACTTTCATTTTAAAATGACATTTTGGACTGCAAAAAGTTGATTTGCGTTACGTTACGTTGTGTTACATTGTGTTACAGAGGGCTAAAAGGGGTAGACATCAATTATTTATATGGCAAGAGATGTAATGGAGATGGGCTAACCCTCACTTTCCGTTTCAAAATGTCATTTTGGACTGCAAAAAGTTGATTTGCGTTACGTTACGTTGCGTTACATTGTGTTACAGAGGGCTAAGGGGGGTAGACGTCAATATTTTATACGTGATAGATGTAATGAAGATGGACTAAGTCATACTTTCATTTAAAAACGATATTTGGTCTGTAGAAAGTTGATTTGCGTTACGATACGTTACGTTACATTGTGTTATAGAGGGTTAAAACTGGTATACCGTAATATTCATATGCTAAGAGATGTAATGGAGATATTGTGTTTGGCTAAATGGGGTTCGCATTTCAATAATGATATTCGGACAACAGCCAGAAAGTTGTTCTCCACGTTACTTAATGATGATATAATGCGATGCAATCGTGTGCTAACATTTTATTTGTGTTAGAATGTAAGGGCTATAGGAGTTTGTCTAGACTTGCAAACATTTTCAAACGCTATTTATGTAGGCAGTAGAAAGACTGGTTTCCCATTACGCTACATTGACTGTGTTACAAGAACTGAAAAACAGACATAACCCAGAGCTATTTCACTATCGACTCATCGATCTTATTCTCATCGATTGGTGTTTACATTGGATGATGTAGGTCTTAAGAGAGACAGCCTTGAACTCGGGGATAATGAACAAGTCAATTTAATAATAGTATCAAGATTGTGTTTTTCCATATTATCGTATATATGCTTAATTGCTTGGAATTTGTATGTGTGGAACAAAAATATTTTATTGTGTTTGGATGTAATGGCTAAACATGGTTTTACATTTCATTATTCAGACATCGACAGAAAGTTGCTCGTTACTCTTAAAATGTTATTTGTTAACCCAGAGCTATTTCACTATCATCTCATCCGGACTGTTTACATTGGATAATGTAGGTCTTAAGAGAGAGAGAGTGTGTTGAACTCGGGATAATGAACAAGTCAATTTAATAATAGTAACATGATTGTGTTTTTCCATATTATCGTATATATGCTTACTTTGCTTGCAAGATTGTGTTTTCCATATTATCGTATATATGCCTACTTTGCTTGGAATTTGTATGTGTGGAACAAAAATATTTTATTGTGTTTGGATGTAAAGGCTAAACATGGTTTTACATTTCATCATTCAGACATCGACAGAAAGTTGCTCGTTACTCTTAAAATGTTATTTGGGCAAAGAACGAAGTTAGTATATTGTCCACGTTACATTAATGATATTTGAGCAAAGAATGCTGTCATCATGTTGGTCGTGTTACCTTACAAGGTTATAAGGGTGTGAGCGATGGGGCCTCGAAAATTGCCATTAGTCTAAGTGAAATGGAGAAAGATACGTGAACAGCGGCAGCAGGAGAAAGGAAATGATGTTACTTTCCCCAACTATTAAATTATCTGGAGAGAGAGAGAGAGCGAGAGAGCGAGAGAGAGAGAGAGAGAGAGTCCACTGAGTGCTATGTATATCCCACGCAGTTGTGTTTACATCAAATTAAGATTTGTTATAATAATAAGATTGAAGACCAGCTTATGACTGGATATTCTTAAAAAAAATGCTATTTGAGCAAAGAATGGTGTTACTAAGGCTTAGCACAGAACACTTGGTCTGGGAAGGGAGCAGTGATGGTTTGGCCATGGAGGGGGGTGGTAGGGGTATGGGTTTGGTGGGGGTGGACGGGGAGAGGGTAAGGCCGGCCCCTTACCTTGTCAATCTCACTACGCCTCAATCCGCCGCGAAGGTGAGACCTTGACAAGATAGCTCCGCACAACAGTAATGGCTGTAGGACGAAGAGGTGATGGAGATTGAGTAAACATGCATACATTTCAATGATCACAGTTAACACGAACAATTTGTAGGTAGAGATCGCGTCTTCGTGACGATATGAAATGTTTCTCTCTTTTAGTAAACGCTAACCTACTGACTTTGACTGAGTTTACTAAGTGAAGAGCCGTGTGGTGGACTTTAGAGAGGGTGAGAGAGAGGGTGAGAGAGAGAGAGAGAGAGAGAGAGAGAGAGAGAGAGAGAGAGAGAGAGAGAGAGAGAGAGAGAGAGAGAGAGTTCTTGACACACTATGTAACCCGCATATAATGTAGAGAGAGAGAAGCTGTATAAATAATCAGATATATATATATATATATATATATATATATATATATATATATATATATATATATATATATATATATATATATAAATAAATAATATATATATATATATATATTGTGTATTTAAAGGTTACAAAACATACAAGACAAATGCCTAAAGGTTATGGATCTCTTGAAGCTCCTCCGCTTCTGGACAGGAACCGAGGACGCAGCAAGCATTTCCCTTCTGGATCGCCACACTGAGACGCTGAAATAAAAAACTGGAAGCCCTTGGGTCTCTGGTGACGTCAATGAGCTTGGACCCCAATTCCTTGAGAAATCCCAAGGCACTCTTGCCCCAGGGGCCATGCGTCTCAGACGCTATGGGAACAAAGAGGTATTGACCTTCCAGTCGCCTGTACTTGAGTGATTTTGCTGTTTCCCTGTGGTTGGCCGCCCCACCTGCTTGATCAGCTCCGAAGTGTACATAGGTGTCAGCCAGGGTGGATACACATGTGTAGTCCCACACCAACTGTCCACCCTCCTTCCATGAATATATGGTGATGCCATCAGGGCGAAGTGCTGGGAAATCCGGGTTTTGGACCCCTAGGAGGCGAGGTTCTCTCTCCGCTGGGCACCCAGCTGAGACGAGGCTTCTCTTGATGATGTCATTGACCTCGTTGTGTCTTGCATGCCAGCCCTTTGTGCTTCCGCAATGCAACCCATGCAGTCCGTATTGGTCTGCTTCCACCCTGTTGCAAATACACTTGTATTCAGTGTGAATTGGGGCACCAAGGCGGAGGGCCACTGCTACACGAAGGGATTCTGGATCTAGGCGCGTGCCCATTGCAGACATGGGTACTGCCAGGAGGAAGTCTCCTGCATGGGGGGCACGCACTGCTCTGAGGCGGGCTTTCTCCTTGTCTGATGTTGCGACGCTTAGCATGGCATCAGCTACTTTTTCCACTAGAGGGTGGTCCCAGCTGGACTGTTTGTGTTGTTTTGTTGGCTCTATAATGGTTGCTGGGGCTGCAAGAACATTCCACTGATTTGAACATTCAGTGAAAGCAGGATCGTGTATTCCTGCTGAATCTCTCAGGGTTGCAGGTAAAATATCTCTGACGAGGTCGTGCGATGCATGAGAGGAGGAAAGAAAGGCTGGTAGAGCAATTTGGGAGGCTGTGCGGACACCAAGGCCGCCGAGTCTTACAGGAAGGGTTGCTTGCTCCCACTGAGAGTCGTCCAATGGCAGGTTCAGGACTTTCACCAGCATGGACCTCAGAAGGGTGTCATACACATTATATATATATATATATATATATATATATATATATATATATATATATATATATATATATATATATATATATATATATATATATATAATATATATATATATATATATATATATATATATATATATTTATATATGTACATATATATATATATAAATATATATATATATATATATATATATATATATATATATATATATATATATATATATATATATATATATATATATATATATATATATATTAGTATATTTTGGTAGCAGTCTTTCCTGTAGACATATATTATTAAATATGACCGAAAAAGTAAGATTAATAATTCTAACACGAATTTTCTCAATCTTTCGTACATTACGCTTCACTGTTGGAGGTAAATCAAAAATCACTTCTCCAAAATTCATTTTTATTTCTAGTCTGACGCGACACGGGCGCGTTTCGTAAAACTTATTACATTTTCAAAGACTTCACAAATACACAACTGATTAGAACTTACGTATTCTCTGATTTTATATCTACATTTGAGTGAGGTGGGAAGGGTGATGTGGCATTAACACAAGACAGAACAAGGGGGGATATTAATAGGGTATTAAAAGTATCAACACAAGACAGAACAGAAACAATGGGTATTGAATAGAAGTGTTTGTAGAAAGCCTATTGGTCCATATTTCTTGATGCTTCTATATTGGAGCGGAGTCTTGAGGTGGGTAGAATATAGTTGTGCAATAATTGGCTGTTGATTGCTGGTGTTGACTTCTTGATGTGTAGTGCCTCGCAAACGTCAAGCCGCCTGCTATCGCTGTATCTATCGATGATTTTTGTGTTGTTTACTAGGATTTCTCTGGCGATGGTTTGGTTATGGGAAGAGATTATATGTTCCTTAATGGAGCCCTGTTGCTTATGCATCGTTAAACGCCTACCCAGCAAACAATTTTAGGTTGCCACAACATATCTGGAAAGTATTTGAAAGTATTGGAAACGTTTGTTTTATCGTATCAGATACGATATTGTGTGTGGACTTAAATAGGTTTCCAAAACTTATAACCAAGACATATGTATCTAACACTAATTTGAGATGTTGTGGCAACTTTACACTCCTAACATGAGTCATTCATAATCCATTCATACACCAATATGAATCTCTTATGAAAGGTTTGAGCCAATAATCTGAACCCTTTTCACATCTTTGTGTTTAAAGTTAAATTTCTTGAAATTAAATGATATTTTATATTATATTATTTTTATTATATTTTTTATTATATTATTATTTTCAATTTAAATATTAAAACCAATTGAAGGGTAAAAAAAATCTAATAATTTATATTTCTTTTATTATTTACTAACAATTATAATTATTTACTAACGGAGAGAGGGGAGGCTGTACGGCGGAGAGTGGCGGCTGTGGCGGACAGTGGCGGCAGTGGCGGATAGTGGCGGCGGGCGGACAGTGGCGGCAGGCGGACAGTGGCGGCGGCGGGCGGACAGTGGCGGCGGGCGGACAGTGGCGGCGGTGGCGGATAGTGGCGGCGGGCGGACAGTGGCGGCGGTGGCGGATAGTGGCGGCGGCGGACAGTGGCGGCGGTGGCGGATAGTGGCGGCTGTGGCGGATAGTGGCGGCTTTGGCGGCGGTGGTGGACAGTGGCGGCGGCGGTGGTGGACAGTGGTGGCGGTGGCGGATAGTGGCGGCGGCGGCAGATAGTGGCGGCGGGCGGACCGTGGCGGCTTTGGCGGCGGTGGTGGACAGTGGCGGCGGCGGTGGTGGACAGTGGCGGCGGGCGGACAGTGACGGCGGCGGGCGGACAGTGGCGGCGGCGGGCGGACAGTGGCGGCGGCGGGCGGACAGTGGCGGCGGGCGGACAGTGGCGGCGGCGGGCGGACAGTGGCGGCGGTGGCGGATAGTGGCGGCGGGCGGACAGTGGCGGCGGTGGCGGATAGTGGCGGCGGCGGACAGTGGCGGCGGTGGCGGATAGTGGCGGCTGTGGCGGATAGTGGCGGCGGGCGGACCGTGGCGGCTTTGGCGGCGGTGGTGGACAGTGGCGGCGGCGGTGGTGGACAGTGGCGGCGGGCGGACAGTGGCGGCAACGGGCGGACAGTGGCGGCGGCGGGCGGACAGTGGCGGCGGCGGGCGGACAGTGGTGGCGGCGGGCGGACAGTGGAGGCGGCGGGCGGACAGTGGTGGCGGCGGGCGGACAGTGGAGGCGGCGGGCGGACAGTGGTGGCGGCAAGCGGACAGTGGTGGCGGCGGGCGGACAGTGGTGGCGGCGGGCAGACAGTGGTGGCGGTGGCAGACAGTGGTGGCGGTGGCAGACAGTTGTGGCGGTGGCGGATAGTGGAAGCGGGCGGACAGTGGCGGCGGGCGGACAGTGGCGGCGGTGGCGGATAGTGGCGGCGGGCGGACAGTGGCGGCGGCGGGCGGACAGTAGCGGCGGCGGGCGGACAGTGGCGGCGGCGGGCGGACAGTGGTGGCGGCGGGCGGACAGTGGAGGCGGCGGGCGGACAGTGGTGGCGGCGGGCGGACAGTGGTGGCGGCGGGCGGACAGTGGTGGCGGCGGGCAGACAGTGGTGGCGGTGGCAGACAGTGGTGGCGGTGGCAGACAGTGGTGGCGGTGGCGGACAGTGGTGGCGGTGGCGGATAGTGGAAGCGGGCGGACAGTGGCGGCGGGCGGACAGTGGCGTCGGGCGGACAGTGGCGGCGATGGCGGATAGTGGCGGCGGGCGGACAGTGGCGGCGGGCGGACAGTGGCGGCGGTGGCGGATAGTGGCGGCGGGCGGACAGTGGCGGCGGGCGGACAGTGGCGGCGGGCGGACAGTGGTGGCTGTGGCGGATAGTGGCGGCGGGCGGACCGTGGCGGCTTTGGCGGCGGTGGTGGACAGTGGCGGCGGGCGGACAGTGGTGGCGGCGGGCGGACAGTGGCGGCGGCGGGCGGACAGTGGCGGCGGCGGGCGGACAGTGGCGGCGGCGGGCGGACAGTGGCGGCGGCGGGCGAACAGTGGCGGCGGCGGGCGGACAGTGGTGGCGGCGGGCGGACAGTGGAGGCGGCGGGCGGACAGTGGTGGCGGTGGCAGACAGTGGTGGCGGTGGCAGACAGTGGTGGCGGTGGCGGACAGTGGCGGACAGTGGCGGCGGTGGCGAACAGTGGCGGCGGTGGCGGACAGTGGCGGCGGTGGCGGACACTGGCGGCTGTGTCTGGCGGTGGTGGCGGGCGGTGGCGGGTGGCGGCGTCTGTGATGAGTGGTGGCGGCTGGCGGTGGTGGGTGGTGGTGGGTGGTGGTGGCGGCGGTGGTGGTGGGTGGTGGTGGCGGCGGCGGCTGGTGGTGGTGGTGGGTGGCGGCGGCGGCTGGTGGCGGTGGGTGGTGGCGGCGGGTGGTGGCGGCTGTGGTGGGTGGTGGCGGGCGGTGGCGGGCGGCGGCGGCTGTGGTGGGTGGTGACGATCGGCGGTGGGGGGGCTGGTGGCGGCTGGCGGTGGGTGGTGGCGGGTGGTGGGTGGTGGCGGGTGGCGGCGGGTGGTGGTGGGTGGTGGCGGGTGGTGGCGGGTGGCGGCTGGTGGTGGGTGGTGGCGGGTGGCGGCTGGTGGTGGGTGGTGGCGGGTGGCGGCTGGTGGTGGGTGGTGGCGGCGGCGGCGGTGATGGGTGGTGGCGGCGGCGGTGGTGGTGGGTGGTGGTTGCGGCGGCGGTGATGGGTGGTGGCGGCGGCGGTGGTGGTGGTGGGTGGAGGTGGCGGCGGCGGTGATGGGTGGTGGCGGCGGCGGCGGCTGGTGGTGGTGGGTGGTGGTGGTGGGTGGTGGCGGCGGCGGGTGGCGGTGGTGGGTGGCTGGTGGCGGGTGGCGGCTGGTGGTGGGTGGTGGCGGCGGGTGGTAAGTGGCGGTGGTGGGTGGCGGTGGCTGGTGGCGGGTGGTGGCGGCTGGTGGCGGGTGGCGGCTGGTAGTGGGTGGTGGTGGCGGGTGGTGAGTGGCGGTGGTGGGTGGCGGTGGCTGGTGGCGGGTGGCGGCTGGTGGCGGGTGGTGGCGGGTGGCGGCTGGTGGTGGGTGGTGGCGGGTGGCGGCTGGTGGTGGGTGGTGGCGGCTGGTGGTGGGTGGTGGCGGTGGTGGGTGGCGGTGGCTGGTGGCGGCTGGTGGCGGGTGGTGGCGGCTGGTGGTGGGTGGTGGCGGGTGGCGGCTGGTGGCGGGCGGCTGGTGGCGGGCGGCGGGTGGCGGCGGGTGGTGGCGTCGGGTGGCGGTTGGTGGCGGGTGGCGGCTGGCGGTGGGTGGCGGCGGGTGGCGGCTGGTGGTGGGTGGTGGCGGCGGGTGGTGAGTGGCGGTGGTGGGTGGCGGTGGCTGGTGGCGGGTGGTGGCGGGTGGCGGCTGGTGGCGGCTGGTGGCGGGTGGCGGCTGGTAGTGGGTGGTGGTGGCGGGGGGTGAGTGGCGGTGGTGGGTGGCGGTGGCTGGTGGCGGGTGGCGGCTGGTGGCGGGTGGTGGCGGGTGGCGGCTGGTGGTGGGTGGTGGCGGGTGGCGGCTGGTGGTGGGTGGTGGCGGCTGGTGGTGGGTGGTGGCGGTGGTGGGTGGCGGTGGCTGGTGGCGGCTGGTGGCGGGTGGTGGCGGGTGGCGGCTGGTGGTGGGTGGTGGCGGGTGGCGGCTGGTGGCGGGCGGCGGGTGGCGGCGGGTGGTGGCGTCGGGTGGCGGTTGGTGGCGGCTGGCGGTGGGTGGCGGCGGGTGGCGGCTGGTGGTGGGTGGTGGCGGCGGGTGGTGAGTGGCGGTGGTGGGTGGCGGTGGCGGGTGGCGGCTGGTGGCGGGTGGTGGCGGGTGGCGGCTGGTGGCGGGTGGTGGCGGCTGGTGGTGGGTGGTGGCGGGTGGCGGCTGGTGGTGGGGGGCGGGTGGTGGGTGGTGGCGGCGGGTGGTGAGTGGCGGTGGTGGGTGGCAGTGGCTGGTGGCGGGTGGCGGCTGGTGGTGGGTGGTGGCGGGTGGCGGCTGGTGGTGGGTGGTGGCGGCTGGTGGTGGGTGGTGGCGGGTGGCGGCTGGTGGTGGCGGGTGGCGGCTGGTGGTGGGTGGTGGCAGGTGGCGGCTGGTGGTGGGTGGCGGCTGGTGGTGGGTGGCGGGTGGCGGCGGGTGGCGGCGGGTGGCGGCTGGTAGTGGGTGGTGGCGGGTGGCGGCTGGTGGTGGGTGGTGGCGGGTGGCGGCTGGTGGCGGCGGGTGGTGGGTGGTGGGTGGTGGCGGGTGGCGGCTGGTGGTGGGTGGTGGCGGGTGGCGGCTGGTGGCGGGTGGCGGCTGGTGGTGGGTGGCGGCTGGTGGTGGGTGGCGGGTGGCGGCGGGTGGCGGCAGGTGGTGGGTGGCGGGTGGCGGCGGGTGGCGGCGGGTGGCGGCAGGTGGTGGGTGGTGGGTGGTGGCGGGTGGCGGCTGGTGGTGGGTGGTGGCGGGTGGCGGCTGGTGGCGGGTGGCGGCGGGTGGTGGGTGGCGGGTGGCGGCGGGTGGCGGCGGGTGGCGGCTGGTGGCGGGTGGCGGCTGGTGGTGGGTGGCGGCGGGTGGCGGCTGGTGGTGGGTGGCGGCTGGTGGTGGGTGGTGGCGGGTGGCGGCTGGTGGTGGGTGGCGGCTGGTGGTGGGTGGTGGCGGGTGGCGGCTGGTGGTGGGTGGTGGCGGGTGGCGGCGGGTGGCGGCTGGTGGCGGCTGGTGGCGGCTGGTGGTGGGTGGCGGGTGGCGGCTGGTGGTGGGCGGCGGGTGGCGGCTGGTGGCGGCCAGCTGGGACACACCCTTCACCACTGAAGGTCTGAGAACAACTAACCATATGTCTCTCTCACCCACCAGCCCAGTGTTGCCAGCTCGCGCTCTCAAAATGTTTCCTTCAAAGATTGTATATTATCTTTGAACAACAAGTTTGATTATCAAGGAAATAATGCATATATTATTGTCACATTAATACTGTGCAATATCTTATTACATTCCTGCTAAATAATTATAATTTGAAACAGGACAAAAAATCCAACATATATATAAAAACCAACATTAGAGATCACGAGGCCTAGGCCTCGCCTGTGACCACACATCCTGCCTCCCTGGCATGCTACACTCACACACCTCACACTCTTAACTCTCTCATAATCACTCTCACTCTCTTACTCTGTCACTCTTACTCTCTGTCACTCTTACTCTCTGTCACTCTTACTCTCTGTCACTCTTACTCTCTGTCACTCTTACTCTCTGTCACTCTTACTCTGTCACTCTTACTCTCTGTCACTCTTACTCTGTCACTCTTACTCTCTGTCACTCTTACTCTCTGTCACTCTTACTCTCTGTCACTCTTACTCTCTGTCACTCTTACTCTCTGTCACTCTTACTCTCTGTCACTCTTACTCTCTGTCACTCTTACTCTCTGTCACTCTTACTCTGTCACTCTTACTCTCTGTCACTCTTACTCTCTGTCACTCTTACTCTCTGTCACTCTTACTCTCTGTCACTCTTACTCTCTGTCACTCTTACTCTCTGTCACTCTTACTCTCTGTCACTCTTACTCTCTGTCACTCTTACTCTGTCACTCTTACTCTCTGTCACTCTTACTCTCTGTCACTCTTACTCTCTGTCACTCTTACTCTGTCACTCTTACTCTCTGTCACTCTTACTCTGTCACTCTTACTCTCTGTCACTCTTACTCTCTGTCACTCTTACTCTCTGTCACTCTTACTCTGTCACTCTTACTCTCTGTCACTCTTACTCTGTCACTCTTACTCTCTGTCACTCTTACTCTCTGTCACTCTTACTCTCTGTCACTCTTACTCTCTGTCACTCTTACTCTCTGTCACTCTTACTCTCTGTCACTCTTACTCTCTGTCACTCTTACTCTCTGTCACTCTTACTCTGTCACTCTTACTCTCTGTCACTCTTACTCTCTGTCACTCTTACTCTCTGTCACTCTTACTCTGTCACTCTTACTCTCTGTCACTCTTACTCTGTCACTCTTACTCTCTGTCACTCTTACTCTCTGTCACTCTTACTCTCTGTCACTCTTACTCTGTCACTCTTACTCTCTGTCACTCTTACTCTGTCACTCTTACTCTCTGTCACTCTTACTCTCTGTCACTCTTACTCTGTCACTCTTACTCTCTGTCACTCTTACTCTCTGTCACTCTTACTCTCTGTCACTCTTACTGTCACTCTTACTCTCTGTCACTCTTAGTGTCACTCTTACTCTCTGTCACTCTTACTCTCTGTCACTCTTACTCTCTGTCACTCTTACTCTCTGTCACTCTTACTCTCTGTCACTCTTACACTGTCATTCTTACTCACTCTCAGTCACCCTTACCCATTCATACTCACTCTCTCTTACTCTCATACTCTTACTCTCAATTACTCTTACTCTCACTCTTACTCTCAATCACTCTTACTCCCAATCACTCTTACTCCCAATCACTCCTACTCCCAATCACTCCTACTCTCAATCACTCCTACTCTCATTCTTACTCTTACTCCTACTCCCAATCACTCTTACTCTCAATCACTCTTATTCTCATTCTTACTCTTACTCTCACTCTTACTCTTACTCCCAATCACTCTTACTCCCAATCACTCTTACTCTCAATCACTCTTACTCTCAATCACTCTTACTCTCATTCTTACTCTTACTCACTCTTACTCTCAATCACTCTTATTCTCATTCTTACTCCTACTCCCAATCACTCTTACTCTCAATCACTCTTACTCCCAATCACTCTTACTCTCAATCACTCTTACTCTCAATCACTCTTACTCTCAATCACTCTTACTCTCATTCTTACTCTTACTCACTCTTACTCTCAATCACTCTTATTCTCATTCTTACTCCTACTCCCAATCACTCTTACTCCCAATCACTCTTACTCTCAATCACTCTTACTCCCAATCACTCTTACTCTCAATCACTCTTACTCTCAATCACTTTTACTCTCAATCACTCTTACTCTCACTCTAACTCTCAATCACTCTTAGGCACTATTACTCACTCTTTCTCTCAGTCATCCTTACTCACTCTCATACTCACTCTTACTCTGTCACTCTTACTCTCTGTCACTCTTACTCTGTCACTCTTACTCACTGTCACTCTTACTCTCTGTCACTCTTACTCTCTGTCACTCTTACTCTCTGTCACTCTTACTCTCTGTCACTCTTACTCCCAATCACTCGTACTCTCAATCACTCTTATTCTCATTCTTACTCTTACTCTCACTCTTACTCCCAATCACTCTTACTCTCAATCACTCTTACTCCCAATCACTCTTACTCTCAATCACTCATACTCTCAATCACTCTTACTTTCATTCTTACTCTTACTCACTCTTATTCTCAATCACTCTTATTCTCATTCTTACTCCTACTCTCACTCTAACTCCTACTCCCAATCACTCTTTCTCCCAATCACTCTTACTCCCAATCACTCTTACTCTCACTCTTACTCTCAATCACTCTTACTCTCACTAACTCTCAATCACTCTTACTCTAACTCTCAATCACTCTTACTCTCATACTCACCCTTACTCTCAATCACTTTACTCTCACTCTTACTCATTCTGTCACCCTTACTCACTCTGTCACTCTTACTCACTCTCAGTCACTCTTACTTATACTCACTCTTACTCACACTTACACACTCTCTGGCACTCTCACTCACCTTCAGTCACTCTTACTCACTCTTACCCACTCTCGCTCACTCTTACTCACTCTAGTTAATAAGAACACGCCAATATAAGACAACAAAACGTTTTCAGATTCTTTCTCACCACTTTCCAGCAACTTTTATAATTTATATAAATTATCTTAGGGAATAATACATAAATTATATATTTAAACATGATATTAGTGTTTAGTGGAATGCATAAGGAGTCAAATTGTGTTAAAAAGAGCGATTTTTAGAAAATTTGGAAAACTACTTTTTTCTGTTCATATTATAACTAAATGGATTTTAAAGGTTTCACTCAGCCAATATATATCATTCACAATTTATAAATGAATTTTACAAAAAAACACCATAAATTTTATATTTAAACATGTAAAAACTATTTGTTTTACATTTGGAAGAAAATAATTGTAGAAAAACTATTTATAATTAAACCTTTGTGTTTGGATTTTTTGAGTAAAAGTTTCTCAAAGGCTCTCCTGCACCATTCTCACTGCAAATCATTCCCACACCTATGGGAAGAGATAGGCGAACGTTGTGCAGATGATTTGTGTTTGCTGGGTAGAAAGAGATGTTGTTGTCTTGCCTATATACTGGGTTTTTTGGAGCTTACAGTCCCCAAGTGGGCATTTGAAGGCATAGACGACGTTAGTCTCTTTTAAAGCGTTCTGTTTTGTGTCTGGAGAGTTTCTCATGAGTAGGCTGGCCGTTTTTCTGGTTTTATAGTAAATCGTCAGTTGTATCCTCTGATTTTTGTCTGTAGGGATAACGTTTCTATTAACAATATCTTTCAGGACCCTTTCCTCCGTTTTATGAGCTGTGGAAAAGAAGTTCCTGTAAAATAGTCTAATAGGGGGTATAGGTGTTGTGTTAGTTGTCTCTTCAGAGGTTGCATGGCTTTTCACTTTCCTTCTTATGATGTCTTCAATGAAACCATTGGAGAAGCCGTTATTGACTAGGACCTGCCTTACCCTACAGAGTTCTTCGTCGACTTGCTTCCATTCTGAGCTGTGGCTGAGAGCACGGTCGACGTATGCGTTAACAACACTCCTCTTGTACCTGTCAGGGCAGTCGCTGTTGGCATTTAGGCACATTCCTATGTTTGTTTCCTTAGTGTAGACTGCAGTGTGGAAACCTCCGCCCTTTTCCATGACTGTTACATCTAGAAAAGGCAGCTTCCCATCCTTTTCCGTCTCGTAAGTGAAACGCAGCACGGAACTCTGCTCAAATGCCTCCTTCAGCTCCTGCAGATGTCTGACATCAGGTACCTGTGTAAAAATGTCGTCAACATACCTGCAGTATATGGCCGGTTTCAAGTTCATGTCGACTAAGACTTTTTGCTCGATGGTACCCATGTAGAAGTTTGCAAACAGGACACCTAGGGGAGAACCCATGGCGACCCCATCTACTTGCTTATACATGTGCCCATCCGGGCTCAAGAAGGGTGCCTCTTTAGTACAAGCTTGGAGTAGTTTCCTCAGAATACTTTCTGGCATGTCAAGAGGAGTACAGGCTGGATCACGATACACTCTGTCGGCTATCATTCCGAAAAAGGAGGGGAAGCTGCCTTTTCTAGATGTAACAGTCATGGAAAAGGGCGGAGGTTTCCACACTGCAGTCTACACTAAGGAAACAAACATAGGAATGTGCCTAAATGCCAACAGCGACTGCCCTGACAGGTACAAGAGGAGTGTTGTTAACGCATACGTCGACCGTGCTCTCAGCCACAGCTCAGAATGGAAGCAAGTCGACGAAGAACTCTGTAGGGTAAGGCAGGTCCTAGTCAATAACGGCTTCTCCAATGGTTTCATCGAAGACATCATAAGAAGGAAAGTGAAAAGCCATGCAACCTCTGAAGAGACAACTAACACAACACCTATACCCCCTATTAGACTATTTTACAGGAACTTCTTTTCCACAGCTCATAAAACGGAGGAAAGGGTCCTGAAAGATATTGTTAATAGAAACGTTATCCCTACACACAAAAATCAGAGGATACAACTGACGATTTACTATAAAACCAGAAAAACGGCCAGCCTACTCATGAGAAACTCTCCAGACACAAAACAGAACGCTTTAAAAGAGACTAACGTCGTCTATGCCTTCAAATGCCCACTTGGGGACTGTAAGCTCCAAAAAACTCAGTATATAGGCAAGACAACAACATCTCTTTCTAGGCGTTTAACGATGCATAAGCAACAGGGCTCCATTAAGGAACATATAATCTTTTCCCATAACCAAACCATCGCCAGAGAAATCCTAGTCAACAACACAGAAATCATCGATAGATACAGCGATAGCAGGCGGCTTGACGTTTGCGAGGCACTACACATCAAGAAGTCAACACCAGCAATCAACAGCCAATTATTGCACAACTATATTCTACCCACCTCAAGACTCCGCTCCAATATAGAAGCATCAAGAAATATGGACCAATAGGCTTTCTACAAACACTTCTATTCAATACCCATTGTTTCTGTTCTGTCTTGTGTTGATACTTTTAATACCCTATTAATATCCCCCCTTTTTCAGTCTTGTGTTAATGCCACATCACCCTTCCCACCTCACTCAAATGTAGATATAAAATCAGAGAATACGTAAGTTCTAATCAGTTGTGTATTTGTGAAGTCTTTGAAAATGTAGTAAGTTTTACGAAACACGCCCGTGTCGCGTCAGACTAGAAATAAAAATGAATTTTGGAGAAGTGATTTTTGATTTACCTCCAACAGTGAAGCGTAATGTACGAAAGATTGAGAAAATTCGTGTTAGAATTATTAATCTTACTTTTTCGGTCATATTTAATAATATATATATATATATATATATATATATATATATATATATATATATATATATATATATATATATATATATAGACATATGTCGTACCTAGTAGCCAGAACGCACTTCTCAGCCTACTATGCAAGGCCCGATTTGCCTAATAAGCCAAGTTTTCATGAATTAATGTTTTTTCGACTACCTAACCTACCTAACCTAACCTAACCTAACTTTTTCGGCTACCTAACCTAACCTAACCTATAAAGATAGGTTAGGTTAGGTTTGGTAGGTTTGGTTAGGTTTGGTCATATATCTACGTTAATTTTAACTCCAATAAAAAAATTTTGACCTCATACATAATGAAATGCATAGCTTTATCATTTCATAAGAAAAAAATTTGAGAAAATTTATTAATTCAGGACAACTTGGCTTATTAGGCAAATCGGGCCTTGCATAGTAGGCTGATAAGTGCGTTCTGGCTACTAGGTACGACATATATATACATATATATATATGTCGTACCTAGTAGCCAGAACGCATTTCTCAGCCTACTATGCAAGGCCCGATTTGCCTAATAAGCCAAGTTTTCCTTTAATTAATTCATGAAAACTTGGCTTATTAGGCAAATCGGGCCTTGCATAGTAGGCTGAGAAGTGCGTTCTGGCTACTAGGTACGACATATATATATATATATATATATATATATATATATATATATATATATATATATATATATATATATATATATATATATATATATATATAGATATATATATATATATATATATATATATATATATATATATATGTCGTACCTAGTAGCCAGAACGCACTTCTCAGCCTACTATTCAAGGCCAAATTTGGCAAATAAGCCAAGTTTTCATGAATTAATTGTTTTTCGACGACCTAACCTACCTAACCTAACCTAACCTAACTTTTTCGGCTACCTAACCTAACCTAACCTATAAAGATAGATTAGGTTAGGTTAGGTAGGGTTGGTTAGGTTCGGTCATATATCTACGTCAATTTTAACTAAAATAAAAAAAAATTGACCTCATACATAATGAAACGGGTAGCTTTATCTTTTCATAAGAAAAAAAATAGAGAAAATATATTAATTCAGGAAAACTTGGCTTATTAGGCAAATTTGGCCTTGCATAGTAGGCTGACAAGTGCGTTCTGGCTACTAGGTACGACATATATATATATATATATATATATATATATATATATATATATATATATTTATATATATATATATATATATATATATATATATATATATATATATATATATATATATATATATATATATATATATATATATATATATATATATATATATATATGTCGTACCTAGTAGCCAGAACGCACTTCTCAGCCTACTATGCAAGGCTCGATTTGCCTAATAAGCCAAGTTTTCATGAATTAATATATTTTCTCTAATTTTTTTCTTATGAAATGATAAAGCTACCCATTTCATTATGTATGATGTCAATTTTTTTTTTATTGGAGTTAATATTAACGTAGATATATGACCAAACCTAACCAACCCTACCTAACCTAACCTAACCTATCTTTATAGGTTAGGTTAGGTTAGGTAGCCGAAGAAGATGGGTTAGGTTAGGTTAGGTAGGTTAGGTAGTCGAAAAACAATTAATTCATGAAAACTTAGCTTATTAGGCAAATTGGGCCTTGCATAGTAGGCTCAGAAGTGCGTTCTGGCTACTTGGTACGACATATATATATATATATATATATATATATATATATATATATATATATATATATATATATATATATATATATATATTGGTAAACTAGCAGCAGGTCATTTTTTTTCTATTGGAGTTAAAATTAACGTAGATATATGACCGTACCAAATAACCCTACCTAACCTAACCTAACCTATCTCTATAGGTTAGGTTAGGTTAGGTAGCCGAAAAAGTTTGGTTAGGTTAAGTTAGGTAGGTTAGGTAGTCGAAAAACAATTAATTCATGAAAACTTGGCTTATTAGGCAAATCGGGCCTTGCATAGTAGGCAGAGAAGTGCGTTCAGGCTACTAGATACGACATATATATATATATATATATATATATATATATATATATATATATATATATATATATATATATATATATATACAGAGAGAGAGAGAGAGAGAGAGAGAGAGATAGAGAGAGAGATAGAGAGATAGAGAGAGAGATAGTGAGAGAGAGAGAGAGAGATGTTGTACCTAGTAGCCAGAACGTACTTCTTGGCCTACTATGCAAGGCCCGGCTTCCCTAATAGACCGAGTGATTTTCTTTATTTTCAATAAATTGTTTCCCATTAGTATATTTGAATTATTATTTTTATATTATATTAGGAACATAAATTATTGACTTAGTTGTGTTAATTTAGGTTAGGTTTTGATAAGTTAGGTTAGGTTAGATAAGGTTGGTTAGGTCCAGTCATATATCTACGTTAGTTTTAACTCAAATTTCAACAAATTAATTTACAAATAATGATCATTTTATAAAAAAATTAGAAAAATAAATAAATTCAGGAAAACTTGACTTGTTAGGCAAATCGAGGCTTGCATAGTAGGCCGAGTACGACGTTCTGGCTACTAGGTACATGAGATTGGTCAGGACATATGTGAACATCATTAGAAGACATCTTCAGCGTTTGAAATTCCTCCATCGCCTCAGTCAACGGTATTTTACAATTTTCTTCTGTTTGCCAAGCTTGAACTCACCAGCAACAGTGCCAGTGAGGGAGGCCTACCGCCTTAACGGCCGGGGCGGGATGGGGAAGGGCGGGGGCGGAGGGAGGCGCGTGAAGGAAAGTGAACCTTAGAGTAAGGCGTCACTATGAACACCCGCTCACCGGTCAGGCGGAGGAGGCTGGTAGTGGCCGCAGCTCCCCTCACCACCACACCACCTCCCTCGTGGGCTCAGTGAATGATAGTGAACAATTTCTGTCTGTTTAGTGTATACTTTGCGGCCCAGACATACAAAGTGAATACCATGTATATATAGTGCCATAGTGATATATACATCTCAAAGTGCCAACTCCGATACTCAGTGCCATACACACCACAAAGTATCAACCCCCGTTTATAGTGTCATACATATAACAAAGTGCCAACCTCATATTCTCAGTGTCATACATACCCTGGTGTACATATATATGTTTTTTTTTTAATACCTAGAAGGGGTACGACCTCTGATGCAAGTGTAGGGACCCATAGCCTCGGAGAAGAGAATAAAGAATACTCAGAGAAGACGTTGTGGATCCTCACTGAACACTTTGATATTTTCTTCTCCTATCACCCCTATTCTTTTGGTATGTGTGTATATTTATCTAACTTTATTTGAAAATGTCATTACACAAAAATAGTTACAATATTGATTACATGCAGGGTTCAAGGCTGCTTGTCACAAGTTGAATAGCTCCTCCAGCTCCTCAGATGGCGGGCAGGAACCATGGATGCAGTGAGCATTTCCTCTCTGGATTGCCACACTAAGGCACTGAAAAAGAAAACTGGCAGCTCTAGGGTCTCTAGTTGTTTCGATTAGCTTAGACCCCAACTCTTTCAAAAAGCTAGCAGCACTTTTACCCCAGGGACCAAGTGTCTCTGAGGCAAAGTGGACAAAATTGTAGTGGTGCTCAAGGTCTCTGTATTTACGTGACTTGGCCGCTTCCCGGTGATTGACAGCTCCTTCTGCTTGTGTAGCACTGAAGTCAACATAGGTATTGGCTAAAGTTGAAACATAAGTGTAGTCCCACACCAACTGTCTACCATTCTTCCAGGGGTTCACTTGATTCCGTCTGAGCGACTGTATTACACTTACTAGAATCTACTAGAAGCCATCAAAGCAACATTGGTTGGAACCTTGCAGCACATCCCCAAAGCTGCCCGGCCCCAGGCAGCAGCCAAACTATCCAGCCTCTTGAAAAAGGTCAATGACTCCCCCGGAACCATCCAAGCATGACGCAACCTTCTCCTGTTTGGAAACATATGCCTAGCTGTCCCTGCAAGGAGAGACAAATCACTAGCTTCCTCGGTCATTATGGCTATAAATAGTTTTCCTAGAGAGGACAATCAGGCACCCCTCCCCACCCGTGCCAAAAACACCCACCGCAGGAAAGGTATCAACAGCAGAACCGAGGCATCCAAAATCAGAGCAACAGTCAGCAAGAAAATAGAAGAAGGCAACACAATAGGGGTGATCAGAGTCATCACCAGTGAAGACACAGTTGCCACCAGGGATGCCGATACAGCACAAGTCCTGAGGGAAAAACACCCACCCAGAGCTCCTCGTGACGACAGTGTTCCCCTAGTCGTTGTCACCAGAGCAGAACCCTTGTGTGTGCTCGAATCCATGGTGCATAAAGCAGGTGGGTTCACAGGACTAAGACCCAACACATCAAACAAATGCTCAACCCTGCACTGGGAGACATTGCACAGGGCCTCCTGGTGGAACTAACTAGATTCGCTAACACATGTCTAGCTGGCAACATACCAGAGACCATTTAGCCTCTCTTTTTTGGCGCTACCCTCTGTGCCCTGAGGAAAAAAGATGGAGGAATCAGACCGATAGCTGTGGGCAATTCACTCCGGCGTCTCGTCGCTAAGGCTGCTGCTAGAGCAGTTAGTCAGGCAGTAGCCGACATGCTGAAGCCAAAACAGCTTGGGTTTGGCATTCCCTAAGGGTGTGAGGCAACGGCTCATGCAGCTAGAGCCTACATTGCCAACATTACGGATGAAAAAGCCCTGATAAAGCTGGACTTCAAAAATGCTTTCAATCTGGTTAGAAGGGATGCAGTACTCAGTGCTGTTCATCGCCTTTTTTCCTTCCTTCTACCCATTTGTAAACTCATGCTACAGCAAGAATCTAACTCTGCTTTTTGGGGAACATGAAATTGAATCGCAAGAAGGTGTCCAACAGGGTGACCCCCCTTGCTCCTTTTCTTTTCTACCTAGTCATCAAGGAAGTCACCGATAACCTGTCCAGTGAGCTTAACATTTGGTTTTTGGACGATGGTACTCTAGCCGGCTCCCCAGCCTTTCTCGTGGACGACATAAGAATAATTCAGGAGCAAGGAGCAAGCCTAGGCCTCACCCTGAACCCTTCCAAGTGTGAAATAACCTCCACCAACCAGCACATAATAGAACAAATAAAGGTTGTTTTGCCTGACATTCATACAACCAACCCTGAGGACAGCACACTCCTAGGTGCTCCTCTTGGAAGGAATGCCATCGACGAGGTCCTTGGTAAGAAGATCACTGACCTGAAGAGGATGAACGAGAGGATTGAAGACATCGATGCTCATGATGCACTTTACATCATCACCAGATGCTTGTCCCTCCCCAGGCTGACCTACTTTCTAAGATGTTCGCCATCTTTCAACAATAACAGTCTCTGTGGTGTAGTGGTAAGACACTCACCTGGCGTTCCGTGAGCGCTATGTCATGGGTTCGTATCCTGGCCGGGGAGGATTTACTGGGCACAATTCCTTAACTGTAGCCTCTGTTTAACGCAACAGTAAAATGTGTACTTGGATGAAAAAACGATTCTTCGCGACAGGGGATCGTATTCCAGGGACCTGCCTGAAACGCTACGCGTACTAGTGGCTGTACAAGAATGTAACATCTCTTGTATATATCTCAAAAAAAAAAAATATTAAATTAGAAGAGTACGACAGCTTGCTGAAATCAACTCAAGAAAAAGCCCTCAATCTTTCCCTCAGCGACTCACAGTGGAAACAGGCCTCACTTCCTGTCAGACTCGGGGACCTTGGTGTGCACACCAACACAAATTGCTGTACCGGCGTTCCAGTCCTCTTCAGTGGGGTCTGACAATTTGGTGAAGGAAATCCTACCTGAGCACCTAGTTCAACAGGCAGGGGTACATGATCCCAGCTTCACAGACTGCACAACCAAATGGGTCTCTCTCGCAGGACCAGCACCCCAACCACCGCCTTCTGAAGCCCATAAACAATCCAGCTGGGATCGCCCCATTGCCGACCAAGAAGCTGCGACTTTGCTAGAGGCTGCGACAACACCACATGACACTGCCCGACTTAGAGCTGTAGCAGCTCCCCATGCAGGTGATTTCCTATTAGCAACCCCAATGTCAGCAACTGGCGCCAGTATCACACCGCAGGCTCTCCGCCTCGCTGCCCCAATCCACATCGAATACAGGTGTATTTGCGGCGAGGCAGAGGCCGACAGGTAAGGACGGCATGGCCTTCTCTGCCAAAGGACAGGAGGATGGCATTCCAGGGATGCCACTGAATTACCGACTTACAGTCCAACACAAGACAGAACACGAAACAATGGGTATTGAATGGAAGTAATTGTAGAAAGCCTATTGGACCATATTTCTTGATGCTTCTATATTGGAGCGGAGTCTTCAAGTGGGTAGAATATAGTTGTGCATTAATTGGCTGTTGATTGCTGGTGTTGACTTCTTGATGTGTAGTGCCTCGCAGACGTCAAGCCGCCTGCTATCGCTGTATCTATCGATGATTTCTGTGTTGTTTGCAAAGATTTCTCTGGTGATGGTTTGTTTGTGGGAAGAGATTATATGTTCCTTAATGGAGCCCTGTTTCTTATGCATCGTTAAACGCCTGGAAAGAGATGTTGTTGTCTTGCCTATATACTGGTTTTTTTGAGGCTTACAGTCCCCAAGAGGGCATTTGAAGGCATAGACGACGTTTGTCGGAAAATCCGACACTATTTAATATCATACAGATAATAGCTGTGTTGTATAAACAAGTTACCCATAGAAAACGTAACTTGTAGTGGAATTACCGTCTATAGAAAACGGGATATCATCACCACATACTATTATAATTCACCAGCTATTCTGCTGGGAATTATTCTTAAATACATTAGTCTTTGGACTTTACCATCATAAAAACATCTTATATAAATTAACTTAATTATCAATATTAAAGTAGAGTAAATGTGACCCTTCTATCACTTTCTGAAATCTGGACAAAGTAGGCCAGGCGTCAGTGAGGAAGAAGGAGGCAGCCATTGTTGTGTCACCTCCGAGACGTGTGGAGCAAATTTAGCTCCTATCATTCTGGACAATGTCGGCCAGTAACGTCAATAGGATGGAGTGTTAAACAGCCATTGTTATTGAGACCAGAGGCTCACACGGGAGCAAATTCGGCTCCTGTTAAATTTACTTGGACGTAGTGTTATGGAACCCAAAGGTGTACCATTGTCAACACGCTGTCTACAAATACAAGTTAAGTGTCTATCCGAAACCCGTTTATCATTCATTTATGGCCATTAATGTCAGGATATAGGGTTAGCCGGTTAGAACGCGAAATCGCCTCATACTAAAGGTAATTAAGCCAGGTCTTTCATGTTCCATGTACTGTATACAGTTTTCTCTGAAATACTTGTCATATATAGGTTTCTGGCTTCACAGCTAGCGCACTTTTGACAGGTCAAGACGAGGATGCAAGATTATGTGCACCAGTTACTGGGTGATAGAAGCTACCTCAAAGAGGATAATTTGGTGTCTACACTCTAGTTATACCTGGTGGACTAACCTGCTGTACTATAAGAGAAGGAACCTCATCAATGTATGTAGCTATTACTGTAGTTTGATTGGCTGCATATATATTAATTTAATAAACCCCCCCTAATGTGTAGAGGATCGATTTGTGAGATTATGAGATTATTGCAGAAATACAGTCCACTTATCATTATACAAATTGCTATCGAAGTATATAAATTAACGTAAATATAAATTCATATAAATTAAATAAATATAAATCTCACAAGTCGGTCCCCACATTATTTGGTCATCTTCGAACCGGATGACGGATTATTTGATCTTTTGAACCCACATTTGGTCATCTTAGTACCGGATGAACCAGTTAACCAGTGGATTCATTAAATATACTAGTGCAGTGTTATTTAAAACAAAGCCAGTCAAAGACAGCGGCGAAGCCTCGTGGGAGCTCAGGAGCCTCCCTCAGTTCAGATCTGCCTCATCAGCGGTTTCATGCACACCCACAGAGATTTGGTGGTGTGTTATTCTGTGAAATGACAGCGCTAATATAGAATCCAGCCAAATTAGTGACTGTGTCTTCGCGAGATTGTTCACGGATTTCGTGGTGTTACATTTCGCGAGAGATTATCCACGAATTTTGTGGAGTTTATTTCGCGAGGTCACTAATAACATTTAATACTTCTAGATAATATTAGAAGTTTCATAGAGGCTAATTAAGAGGCTATTAACAATAATTGTGTATATTATTTCTCCAAAATAGAGAATTATTTAATATATATTGCACTAGTGATCACAGTATAATATTTACTAATTGCCAACCCACAACAGGGTAGGATATTAACCATTGACTAGTTGAACTATTATCGTTCATCCTAGTCCCATTATTACAATAGTCAGTTGTACTATATTGAACAACCTAACACCATTAATGAATGGTCCAGACCCTATTTTGGGTGTAATTTTTATCAACTCGAGTTGAGTTGTATATATAATAATTTACTTATGATCATTACACCTTTGAGTGATTAATTAGTGTCTCTACCATCCTAGGGTGATATAGAAGAGCTAACCTAAAGGTACTTCCAGTGACACTGGTTTATCACTCAAATCATTAGTGTGTATGATTGTATATATATAATGTGTATTAATTTTAAGTGCTAACCTCTAGTAGAGGTAGGATTATTGCCTAGTGAGTGCAGAATTTACCCTAGGCTATCATTAGAGTTTGTTCAGTATTATGAGCAGCCCAAGTACAAGCCCCACAAGGCTTCACCAACGAGCCAGTATGGATAATGCAGGGAGAATGAAAAGAACCCTTGCAGGTCTTAAAGGCCACTTAACAAGACAGATCAAGAAATGTGAAGATTTGTCACAACAATCAACAGTTGATTATGCTGACCTGGAAAGCTATTATCAAGCAGCTGCAGGTAAATTTGAGCAAATCAAATGCCAAATGGCTGTCCTTGTGGGGGCAGACTACTACCATCGATTCATCGGTAGCCCTACTAAATATCAGGGCATAACCATGTTAAACTCTGCAGGAGGTAAATTACTCTCAGGCCCAGTATCAAGCCTGAGGAGACCTATGCCTGCAGATAAACAATACCAGTAGAAATCTAAATTTGTCAGCTGATTATATTTCTCCAGTAGCATTATACTAAGGAGATTACAGCTGACTATACCAACAGAGGTTGATGTTAGTATCATCATTTAAAGCTGAAGATGAGTTCATGAGGCCTCAGTGGCAAATCAGTGAACAGTAGCCTAAAACAGCTACAAGTCACTGCGACCAATGTCACTGAACCCACTGCAGTCTCAGAACCATACTTTACTTTAATGATGAGCTATTCAATCTTCTGAATCAATTAACTAAATTAAACCCTAATAAATCTGATGACTGATTTGATACATTTATTATTTAATCAAGATGTATTCCATGGGCCTCAGTGTTTATATATCAGTGACCAGTTACCTGAAGAAACTTCAAGTTATATCTAATGTCACTGATCTCACTGCAGTCCCTGAATCATACTTGACTGTAGTACTTGATCACATCCAGTCTTCTGGGTTAAATAATATGTAATAAGGCTTGAATATTAGCCTTTCAAGAGTTGACAGGGAAATGAAATTGCATTAGACTTCTAACCCCTGCAACTCTAGTACGGGACATCCGTCCTGTACGAACAGACACACAAATGTGTGATTACTAACTACTAACATCAAATTAATCTAATAATTCGAAGGAGGAGTATCGGTGTTCGTCTGTTCTAAAGAGGACTTCGACCCGTGAGCAGCCCCCTGGGGAATTATGTCGGAAAATCCGACACTATTTAATATCATACAGATAATAGCTGTGTTGTATAAACAAGTTACCCATAGAAAACGTAACTTGTAGTGGAATTACCGTCTATAGAAAACGGGATATCATCACCACATACTATTATAATTCACCAGCTATTCTGCTGGGAATTATTCTTAAATACATTAGTCTTTGGACTTTACCATCATAAAAACATCTTATATAAATTAACTTAATTATCAATATTAAAGTAGAGTAAATGTGACCCTTCTATCACTTTCTGAAATCTGGACAAAGTAGGCCAGGCGTCAGTGAGGAAGAAGGAGGCAGCCATTGTTGTGTCACCTCCGAGACGTGTGGAGCAAATTTAGCTCCTATCATTCTGGACAATGTCGGCCAGTAACGTCAATAGGATGGAGTGTTAAACAGCCATTGTTATTGAGACCAGAGGCTCACACGGGAGCAAATTCGGCTCCTGTTAAATTTACTTGGACGTAGTGTTATGGAACCCAAAGGTGTACCATTGTCAACACGCTGTCTACAAATACAAGTTAAGTGTCTATCCGAAACCCGTTTATCATTCATTTATGGCCATTAATGTCAGGATATAGGGTTAGCCGGTTAGAACGCGAAATCGCCTCATACTAAAGGTAATTAAGCCAGGTCTTTCATGTTCCATGTACTGTATACAGTTTTCTCTGAAATACTTGTCATATATAGGTTTCTGGCTTCACAGCTAGCGCACTTTTGACAGGTCAAGACGAGGATGCAAGATTATGTGCACCAGTTACTGGGTGATAGAAGCTACCTCAAAGAGGATAATTTGGTGTCTACACTCTAGTTATACCTGGTGGACTAACCTGCTGTACTATAAGAGAAGGAACCTCATCAATGTATGTAGCTATTACTGTAGTTTGATTGGCTGCATATATATTAATTTAATAAACCCCCCCTAATGTGTAGAGGATCGATTTGTGAGATTATGAGATTATTGCAGAAATACAGTCCACTTATCATTATACAAATTGCTATCGAAGTATATAAATTAACGTAAATATAAATTCATATAAATTAAATAAATATAAATCTCACAGGTCGGTTCCCACAACGTTGGTCTCTTTTAAAAAGTTCTGCTTTGTGTCTGGAGAGTTTCTCATGAGTAGGCTGGCCGTTTTTCTAGT
The DNA here is from genome assembly GCF_040958095.1 of Procambarus clarkii. Classification (NCBI taxonomy): domain Eukaryota; kingdom Metazoa; phylum Arthropoda; class Malacostraca; order Decapoda; family Cambaridae; genus Procambarus; species Procambarus clarkii. Next base: position 34,156,589 of record NC_091176.1, read on the forward strand.
TTTATAGTAAATTGTCAGTTGTATCTTCTGATTTTTGTCTGTAGGGATAACGTTTCTACTGACAATATCTTTCAGGACCCTTTATTCCGTTTTATGGGTTGTGGAAAAGAAGTTCCTGTAAAATAGTCTAATAGGGGGTATAGGTGTTGTGTTAGTTGCCTCTTCAGAGGTTGCATGGCGTTTCACTTTCCTTCTTATGATGTCTTCCACGAAACCATTGGAGAAGCCGTTGTTGACTAGGACCTGCCTTACCCTACAGAGTTCTTCGTCGACTTGCTTCCATTCTGAGCTGTTGCTGAGAGCACGATCGACATAAGCGTTAACAACACTCCTCTTGTAACTGTCCGGGCAATCACTGTTGGCATTCAGGCACATTCCTATGTTTGTTTCCTTAGTGTAGACTGCAGTGTGGAAAACTCCGCTCCTATAACGATATATATATATATATATATATGTATATATATATATATATATGTATATATATATATATATATTTATATATATATATATATATATATATATATATATATATATATATATATATATATATATATATGGCACAACTCTCCTAAACACGAGAGTTAAGTATACAACTTTAGAACACTTTCCCACCAGGAGACTCGAACCCTAGCCAGCACAGAAGCCTTCCAGCAACTGGCATAACAGGTACGCCTTAACCCTCTGCACCACCGCTCAGACCCTTAAAAGAGATGGTAATTTCGGAGTATTTAAATCCCCCAAAGATCAACACCTCCCAAGAGCACCAGAGCAAGTGAGGGGTTATTTAGACGTTAATTTCATCAAGTCCCTGTTAATATGGGAAGACACAGTGTCTCTGCTTAAGGCACAACTCTCCTAAACACGAGAGTTAAGTATACAACTTTAGAACACTTTCCCACCAGGAGACTCGAACCCTAGCCAGCACAGAAGCCTTCCAGCAACTGGCATAACAGGTACGCCTTAACCCTCTGCACCACCGCTCAGACCCTTAAAAGAGATGGTAATTTCGGAGTATTTAAATCCCCCAAAGATCAACACCTCCCAAGAGCACCAGAGCAAGTGAGGGGTTATTTAGACGTTAATTTCATCAAGTCCCTGTTAATATGGGAAGACACAGTGTCTCTGCTTAAGGCACAACTCTCCTAAACACGAGAGTTAAGTATACAACTTTAGAACACTTTCCCACCAGGAGACTCGAACCCTAGCCAGCACAGAAGCCTTCCAGCAACTGGCATAACAGGTACGCCTTAACCCTCTGCACCACCGCTCAGACCCTTAAAAGAGATGGTAATTTCGGAGTATTTAAATCCCCCAAAGATCAACACCTCCCAAGAGCACCAGAGCAAGTGAGGGGTTATTTAGACGTTAATTTCATCAAGTCCCTGTTAATATGGGAAGACACAGTGTCTCTGCTTAAGGCACAACTCTCCTAAACACGAGAGTTAAGTATACAACTTTAGAACACTTTCCCACCAGGAGACTCGAACCCTAGCCAGCACAGAAGCCTTCCAGCAACTGGCATAACAGGTACGCCTTAACCCTCTGCACCACCGCTCAGACCCTTAAAAGAGATGGTAATTTCGGAGTATTTAAATCCCCCAAAGATCAACACCTCCCAAGAGCACCAGAGCAAGTGAGGGGTTATTTAGACGTTAATTTCATCAAGTCCCTGTTAATATGGGAAGACACAGTGTCTCTGCTTAAGGCACAACTCTCCTAAACACGAGAGTTAAGTATACAACTTTAGAACACTTTCGCACCAAGAGACTCGAACCCTAGCCAGCACAGAAGCCTTCCAGCAACTGGCATAACAGGTACGCCTTAACCCTCTGCACCACCGCTCAGACCCTTAAAAGAGATGGTAATTTCGGAGTATTTAAATCCCCCAAAGATCAACACCTCCCAAGAGCACCAGAGCAAGTGAGGGGTTATTTAGACGTTAATTTCATCAAGTCCCTGTTAATATGGGAAGACACAGTGTCTCTGCTTAAGGCACAACTCTCCTAAACACGAGAGTTAAGTATACAACTTTAGAACACTTTCCCACCAGGAGACTCGAACCCTAGCCAGCACAGAAGCCTTCCAGCAACTGGCATAACAGGTACGCCTTAACCCTCTGCACCACCGCTCAGACCCTTAAAAGAGATGGTAATTTCGGAGTATTTAAATCCCCCAAAGATCAACACCTCCCAAGAGCACCAGAGCAAGTGAGGGGTTATTTAGACGTTAATTTCATCAAGTCCCTGTTAATATGGGAAGACACAGTGTCTCTGCTTAAGGCACAACTCTCCTAAACACGAGAGTTAAGTACACAACTTTAGAACACTTTCCCACCAGGAGACTCGAACCCTAGCCAGCACAGAAGCCTTCCAGCAACTGGCATAACAGGTACGCCTTAACCCTCTGCACCACCGCTCAGACCCTTAAAAGAGATGGTAATTTCGGAGTATTTAAATCCCCCAAAGATCAACACCTCCCAAGAGCACCAGAGCAAGTGAGGGGTTATTTAGACGTTAATTTCATCAAGTCCCTGTTAATATGGGAAGACACAGTGTCTCTGCTTAAGGCACAACTCTCCTAAACACGAGAGTTAAGTATACAACTTTAGAACACTTTCCCACCAGGAGACTCGAACCCTAGCCAGCACAGAAGCCTTCCAGCAACTGGCATAACAGGTACGCCTTAACCCTCTGCACCACCGCTCAGACCCTTAAAAGAGATGGTAATTTCGGAGTATTTAAATCCCCCAAAGATCAACACCTCCCAAGAGCACCAGAGCAAGTGAGGGGTTATTTAGACGTTAATTTCATCAAGTCCCTGTTAATATGGGAAGACACAGTGTCTCTGCTTAAGGCACAACTCTCCTAAACACGAGAGTTAAGTATACAACTTTAGAACACTTTCCCACCAGGAGACTCGAACCCTAGCCAGCACAGAAGCCTTCCAGCAACTGGCATAACAGGTACGCCTTAACCCTCTGCACCACCGCTCAGACCCTTAAAAGCGATGGTAATTTCGGAGTATTTAAATCCCCCAAAGATCAACACCTCCCAAGAGCACCAGAGCAAGTGAGGGGTTATTTAGACGTTAATTTCATCAAGTCCCTGTTAATATGGGAAGACACAGTGTCTCTGCTTAAGGCACAACTCTCCTAAACACGAAATTACCATCTCTTTTAAGGGTCTGAGCGGTGGTGCAGAGGGTTAAGGCGTACCTGTTATGCCAGTTGCTGGAAGGCTTCTGTGCTGGCTAGGGTTCGAGTCTCCTGGTGGGAAAGTGTTCTAAAGTTGTATATATATATATATATATATATATATATATATATATATATATATATATATATATATATATATATGTTGTGGAATAATAATTTGGAAAGGCTTCTTTTACATTATCTATCGATGATAAACAACACAGAAATCATCGATAGATACAGCGATAGCAGGCGGCTTGACGTCTGCGAGGCTTTACACATCAAGAAGTCAACACCAGCAATCAACAGCCAATTAATGCACAACTATATTCTACCCACCTCAAGACTGCGCTCCAATATAGAAGCATCAAGAAATATATATATATGTCGTACCTAGTAGCCAGAATGCACTTCTCAGCCTACTATGCAAGGCCCGATTTGCCTAATAAGCCTTGTTTTCATGAATTAATGTTTTTTCGACTACCTAACCTACCTAACTTAACCTAACCTAACTTTTTCGGCTACATAACCTAACCTAACCTATAAAGATAGATTAGGTTAGGTAGGGTTGGTTAGGTTCGGTCATATATCTACGTTAATTTTAACTCCAATAAAAAAAATTGGCCTCATACATAATGAAATGGGTAGCTTTATCATTTCATAAGAAAAAAATTAGAGAAAATATATTAATTCAAGAAAACTTGGCTTATTAGGCAAATCGGGCCTTGCATAGTAGGCCGAGAAGTGCATTCTGGCTACTAGGTACGACATATATATAGGTCCCCTTTACCCATTCATCCGATCGTGCTACAGTGGGGACTCTAAACTTCTTTTTGGGGAGGATGAAATAAACTCCTGTGAAGGTGTCCAACAAGGTGACCCCTTAGCCCCCCTCCTTTTCTGCCTAGCTATCAAAGAGGTCACTGATAGTCTGACAAGCGAGCTAAACATCTGGTACCTGGATGATGGCACTCTAGCTGGAACTCCGGAAACCATTTTGGGGGATATAAGGAAAATCCAGGAGCAGGGAGCAGCCTTAGGCCTCATTCTCAATGCTTCCAAATGTGAAATAATCTCCCGCAACCCAGGCATCACTGGGCAAATACAAAATGCTCTTCCAGACATTCTCGTTGTCGAGCCACCGGACTGCACTCTCCTGGGTGCCCCCATTGGCCCACGAGCAATCGAGGTGGTCCTGGCTGCAAAAATCACTGACCTAAAGAGAATGCAGGACAGGATTGACAAGATTGATGCCCATGATGCTCTCTTTCTCCTTACAAGATGCCTGTCTCTCCCTAAGTTGACCTACTTTCTGAGATGTTCTCCATCCTACAGCAGCCCTAAGTTAAATGTGTATGACACCCTTCTGAGGTCCATGCTGGTGAAAGTCCTGAACCTGCCATTGGACGACTCTCAGTGGGAGCAAGCAACCCTTCCTGTAAGACTCGGCGGCCTTGGTGTCCGCACAGCCTCCCAAATTACTCTACCAGCCTTCCTTTCCTCCTCTCATGCATCGCACGACCTCGTCAGAGATATTTTACCTGCAACCCTGAGAGATTCAGCAGGAATACACGATCCTGCTTTCACTGAATGTTCAAATCAGTGGAATGTTCTTGCAGCCCCGGCAACCATTATAGAGCCAACAAAACAACACAAACAGTCCGGCTGGGACCACCCTCTAGTGGAAAAAGTAGCTGATGCCATGCTAAGCGTCGCAACATCAGACAAGGAGAAAGCCCGCCTCAGAGCAGTGCGTGCCCCCCATGCAGGAGACTTCCTCCTGGCAGTACCCATGTCTGCAATGGGCACGCGCCTAGATCCAGAATCCCTTCGTGTAGCAGTTGCCCTCCGCCTTGGTGCCCCAATTCACACTGAATACAAGTGTATTTGCAACAGGGTGGAAGCAGACCAATACGGACTGCATGGGTTGCATTGCGGAAGCACAAAGGGCTGGCATGCAAGACACAACGAGGTCAATGACATCATCAAGAGAAGCCTCGTCTCAGCTGGGTGCCCAGCGGAGAGAGAACCTTGCATCCTAGGGGTCCAAAAAACCGGGATTTCCCAGCACTTCGCCCTGATGGCATCACCATATACTCATGGAAGGAGGGTAGACAGTTGGTGTGGGACTACACATGTGTATCCACCCTGGCTGACACCTATGTACACTTCGGAGCTGATCAAGCAGGTGGGGCGGCCAACCACAGGGAAATCACTCAAGTACAGGCGACTGGAAGGTCAATACCTCTTTGTTCCCATAGCGTCTGAGACGCATGGCCCCTGGGGCAAGAGTGCCTTGGGATTTCTCAAGGAATTGGGGTCCAAGCTCATTGACGTCACCAGAGACCCAAGAGCTTCCAGTTTTTTATTTCAGCGTCTCAGTGTGGCGATCCAGAGGGGAAATGCTTGCTGCGTCCTCAGTTCCTGTCCAGAAGCGGAGGAGCTTCAAGAGATCCATAACCTTTAGGCATTTGTCTTGTATGTTTTGTAACCTTTAAATACACAATAAAGGAAAAAAAAAGGGAAGGGGGTGGTAGTAGAAAAGCACTCAGAAACTGTATTGGAGGGGACCCACATTCCCTCCAATGCGTTATGTGTGGTTTCCTCCGAGGCTATGGGTCCCCCTTCTTCCAGCCAGAGGTGGTACTCCCTTCCCTATTTAAAAAAAAAAAAAAAAAAAAAAAATATATATATATATATATATATATATATATATATATATATATATATATATATATATATATATATATATATATATATATATATATATATTAGAATATTTTGGTAGCAGTCTTTCCTGTAGACATATATTATTAAATATGACCGAAAAAGTAAGATTAATAATTCTAACACGAATTTTCTCAATCTTTCGTACATTACGCTTCACTGTTGGAGGTAAATCAAAAATTAATTCTCCAAAATTCATTTTTATTTCTAGTCTGACGCGACACGGGCGCGTTTCGTAAAACTTATTACATTTTCAAAGACTTTAGTTCACAAATACACAACTGATTAGAACTTACGTATCTCTGACTTTATATCTACATTTGAGTGAGGTGGGAGGGGTGATGTGGCATTAACACAAGACAGAACAAGAGGGGATATTAATAAGGTATTAAAAGTATCAACACAAGACAGAACACAAACAATGGGTATTGAATAGAAGTGTTTGTAGAAAGCCTATTGGTCCATATTTCTTCATGCTTCTATATTGGAGCGGAGTCTTGAGGTGGGTAGAATATAGTTGTGCAATAATTGGCTGTTGATTGCTGGTGTTGACTTCTTGATGTGTAGTGCCTCGCAAACGTCAAGCCGCCTGCTATCGCTGTATCTATCGATGATTTCTGTGTTGTTTACTAGGATTTCTCTGGCGATGGTTTGGTTGTGGGAAGAGATTATATGTTCCTTAATGGAGCCCTGTTGCTTATGCATCGTTAAACGCCTAGAAAGAGATGTTGTTGTCTTGCCTATATACCGGGTTTTTTGGAGCTTACAGTCCCCAAGTGGGCATTTGAAGGCATAGACGACGTTAGTCTCTTTTAAAGCGTTCTGTTTTGTGTCTGGAGAGTACTCTCCAGACTCTCCAGACACAAAACAGAACGCTTTAAAAGAGACTAACGTCGTCTATGCCTTCAAATGCCCACTTGGGGACTGTAAGCTCCAAAAAACCCAGTATATAGGCAAAACAACAACATCTCTTTCTAGGCGTTTAACGATGCATAAGCAACAGGGCTCCATTAAGGAACATATAATCTCTTCCCACAACCAAACCATCGCCAGAGAAATCCTAGTAAACAACACAGAAATCATCGATAGATACAGCGATAGCAGGCGGCTTGACGTTTGCGAGGCACTACACTTCAAGAAGTCAACACCAGCAATCAACAGCCAATTATTGCACAACTATATTCTACCCACCTCAAGACTCCGCTCCAATATAGAAGCATGAAGAAATATGGACCAATAGGCTTTCTACAAACACTTCTATTCAATACCCATTGTTTGTGTTGTCTTGTGTTGATACTTTTAATACCCTATTAATATCCCCTCTTGTTCTGTCTTGTGTTAATGCCACATCACCCCTCCCACCTCACTCAAATGTATATATAAAGTCAGAGATACGTAAGTTCTAATCAGTTGTGTATTTGTGAACTAAAGTCTTTGAAAATGTGATAAGTTTTACGAAACGCGCCCGTGTCGCGTCAGACTAGAAATAAAAATGAATTTTGGAGAATTAATTTTTGATTTACCTCCAACAGTGAAGCGTAATGTACGAAAGATTGAGAAAATTCGTGTTAGAATTATTAATCTTACTTTTTCGGTCATATTTAATAATATATATATATATATATATATATATATATATATATATATATATATATATATATATATATATATATATATATATATATGTCGTACCTAGTTGCCAGAACGCAATTCTCAGCCTACTATGCAAGGCCCAATTTACCTAATAAGCCAAGTTTTCATGAATTAATTGTTTTTCGACTACCTAACCTACCTAACCTAACCTAACTTAACTTTTTCGGCTACCTAACCTAACCTAACCTATAAAGATAGGTTAGGTAGGGTTGGTTAGGTTCGGTCATATATCTGCGTTAATTTTAGATCAAATAAAAAAAAATTGACCTCATACATAATGAAATGGGTAGCTTTACCATTTCATAAGAAAAAAATTATAGTAAATATATTAATTCAGGAAAACTTGGCTTATTAGGCAAATCGGGCCTTGAATAGTAGGCTGAGAAGTGCGTTCTGGCTACTAAGTACGACATATATATATATATATATATATATATATATATATATATATATATATATATATATATATATATATATATATATATATATATATATATATATATATATACATATATATATATATATATATATATATATATATATAAATATATATATATATATTTATATATATATATATATATATATATATATATATATAAATATATATATATATATATATATATATATATATAATATATGTGTGTATATATATATATATATATATATATATATATATATATATATATATATATATATATATATATATATATATATATATATATATATATATATATATATATATATATGTCGTACCTAGTAGCCAGAACTCACTTCTCAGCCTACTATTCAAGGCCCGATTTGCCTAATAAGCCAAGTTTTCCTGAATTAATATATTTACTATAATTTTTTTCTTATGAAATGATAAAGCTACCCTTTTCACTATGTATGAGGTCAACTTTTTTTTATTGGAGTTAAAATTAACGTAGATATATGACCGAACCTAACCAACCCTACCTAACCTAACCTAACCTATATATATAGGTAAGGTTAGGTTAGGTAGCCAAAAAAAGCTAGGTTAGGTTAGGTTAGGTAGGTTAGGTAGACGAAAAAATATTAATTCATGAAAACTTGACTTATTAGGCAAATCGGGCCTTGCATAGTAGGCTGAGAAGTGAGTTCTGGCTACTAGGTACGACATATATATATATATATATATATATATATATATATATATATATATATATATATATATATATATATATATATATATATATATAAATATATGTCGTACCTAGTAGCCAGAACGCACTTCTCAGCCTACTATGCAAGGCCCGATTTGCCTAATAAGCCAAGTTTTAATTAATTAATAAATTTTTTCTAATTTTTTTCTTATGAAATGATAAAGCTACCCATTTCATTATGTATGAGGTCAATTTATTATTATTGGAGTTAAAATTAACGTAGATATATGACCGAACCTAACCAACCCTACCTAACCTAACCTAACCTATCTTTATAGGTTAGGTTAGGTTAGGTGGCCGAAAAAGTTAGGTTAGGTAGGTTAGGTAGTCGAAAAACAATTATTTCATGAAAACTTGGCTTATTAGGCAAATCGGGCCTTGCATAGTAGGCAGACTAGTGCGTTCTGGCTATTAGGTACGACATATACATATATATATATATATATATATATATATATATAAGATTAATAATTCTAACACGAATTCTCTCAATATTTCTTATGTTTCTTTTCACTGTCGATGGTAATTGAAAAATCAATTCTCCAAAATTCATTTTTATTTGTAGTCTGACGCGACACTTGAACGCGTTTCGTAATAACTTATTACATTTTCAAAGACTTTAGTTTACACACACACAACTATAACCTGCAAACACTAAACAGAGTTATACTATGCTATAATTTGAACGGCTTTCATCTTATATACCTGCATTTGGGTGAGGTGATGTGGTGATGAGGTGATGAGGTGAAAACAAACTTTCAACACAAGACAGAACACGAAACAATGGGTATAATATTGGGTAAATTAAAGGGAGGAATGGAAGCAACTGCAAAGGGCCTATTGTCCTATATTTCTTGATGCTTCTATATTGGTGCGGAATCTTGAAATGGGTAGAATTTAGTTGTGCATTAATTGGCTGCAGATTGCTGGTGTTGACTTCTTGATGTGTAGTGCCACGCAGATATCAAGCCGCCTGCTATCGCTGTATCTATCGATGATTTCCGTGTTTTTTGTTAAGACTTCTCTGGTGATGGTCAGGTTGTGGGAAGAGATTATATGTTCCTTAATGGAGCCCTGATGCTTATGCAACGTTAATCGCCTGGAAAGAGATGTTGTTGTCTTGCCAATATACTGAGTTCTTTGAGGCTTACAGTCCCCAAGTGGGCATTTGAAGGCATAGTCGACATTGGTCTCTTTTAAAGCGTTCTGCTCTGTGTCTGGAGAGTTTCTCATGAGTAGGTTGGCCGTTTTTTTTGTTTTACAGTAAATCGTCAATTGTATCATCTGATTTTTGTCTGTAGGGATAACGTTCCTACTAACAATATCTTTCAGGACCCTTTCCTCCGTTTTATGAGCTGTGGAAAAGAAGTTCCTGTAAAATAGTCTAATAGGGGGTACAGGTGTTGTGTTAGTTGTCTCTTCAGAGGTTGCATGGCGTTTCACCTTCATTCTTATGATGTCTTCAACGAAACCATTGGAGAAGCCATTGATGACTTGGACCTGCCTTACCCTACAGAGTTCTTCATCGACTTGCTTCCATCCTGAGCTGTGGCTGAGAGCACGGTCGACAAAAGAGTTAACAACAATCCTCATGTACCTGTCTGGGCAGTCACTGTTGGCATTGAGGCACATTCCTATGATTGTTTCCTTAGTGTAGACTGCAGTGTGGAAACCTCCGCTCCTTTCCATGACTGTTACATCTAGAAAGGGCAGCTTCCCATCCTTCTCCATCTCGTAAGTGAAACGCAACACAGAATTCCGCTCAAATGCCTCATTCAGCTCCTGCAGATATCTGACATCAGGTACCTGTGAAAAAATGTCGTCAACATACCTGCAATTCCACAATTCAATTCACCGTCCCCGGTGATGGTATTCGACCGTCTCTTGGTCGTGGCAATTCCACGACCAAGAGACGGCTTCCTGAACCTTGCTGGAATCAACCTCACTGATGACCAAGTCACTCTCCTAAATCTGGGTATAAACTGTCACGTTATGTCCAGACCAAGTGAGATGGCCCGGAAAGTGGAGTTAGAGATCCTGTTGGACGACATATTCGACCTCGATACACAAAAGAAGGTCACCACCAAAGACACCTTACAAGTAGAACTTATTGCGGAAGGAGGAAAGAATCGAGGCAACTACAGAAGCACCATACTGTCCCCCGAGCTCAAAGCGGCAGCTAAGAGCCTTCGTGAGAACAAGGAGATAGTCGTCAGGAGAGGTGTCAAATCGCCAATATATGTCATTCTTAAAAAAGACGAATATCTGGCAAAAATTAACCTCATACTCTCTGACCAAACTAAATTCCAAAGGATAACGAAGGACACTACAGCCGAATTGAAAGCAAAGGTCAACAAATTGATCGAAACTGTGAACGCAAAGAAATCCGGACTCCATCTGCCAAATATTATTGGAGAATACGAACCTGGATACGTGTAAGGAAATGTCAAGACACACAAGCCTGGAAACCCACTTCGGCCAATCATCAGCCAAATACCCACACCCACGTACAGACTGGTGAAGCGACTCAACGGCTTGCTGACTCCTTATGTCCCTTGCGCCTTGAGCCTCAAGTCTCAAAAGGAATTTGTTGACTTACTGCGGGGAACACGGGCCACAGGAAAAAGAGCCTCGTTGGACGTAGAATCACTGTTTACCAACATACCTGTGGATGAAACAATCGGGACGATAGCAGACAAAGTGTATCATGATCCGGCCTGTACTCCTCTTGACATACCAGAAAACATTCTAAGGAAACTACTCCAAGCTTGTACTAAAGAGGCACCTTTCTTGAGCCTGGATGGGCACATGTATAAGCAAGTAGATGGGGTTGCCATGGGTTCTCCCCTAGGTGTCCTGTTTGCGAACTTCTACATGGGTACCATCGAATAAAAGGTCTTAGTCAACATGAACTTGAAACCAGCCATATACTGCAGGTATGTTGACAACATTTTTTCACAGGTACCTGATGTTAGACATCTGCAGGAGCTGAATGAGGCATTTGAGCGGAATTCTGTGTTGCGTTTCACTTACGAGATGGAGAAGGATGGGAAGCTGCCCTTTCTAAATGTAACAGTCATGTAAAGGAGCGGAGGTTTCCACACTGCACTGTGGAAGTGGAGGTTTCCACTTCCCGAGGTGCCCTCGGGAAGTGGAGATATTTGAGATGTATATATATCTCGAAGTCTCTACTTCTTTTGTAGGGTCTGATGGTGTAGTGGGTTAAAGCGTACTAGTTATGGCAGCTACTGGAAGGTAGTTGTGCTTTCTGGGTTAGAGTCCCACTGGTGGGTGTTGTCCAAAGATTGTTAATCTTCACTTGTGGTTTATGCAAGTATAGGCTTATAGCATGGACACGAGTTCTCTCACATTGACAGTGGCTTGATGAAAAACGCAGACTAACCTCACACTTATCTGGTGCCCTCGGGAAGTGGAGATATTTGAGATGTATATATATCTCGAAGTCTCTACTTCTTTTGTAGGGTCTGATGGTGTAGTGGGTTAAAGCGTACTAGTTATGGCAGCTACTGGAAGGTAGTTGTGCTTTCTGGGTTCGAGTCCCACTGGTGGGTGTTGTCCAAAGATTGTTAATCTTCACTTGTGGTTTATGCAAGTATAGGCTTATAGCATGGACACGAGTTCTCTCACATTGACAGTGGCTTGATGAAAAACGCAGACTAACCTCACACTTATCTGGTGCCCTCGGGAAGTGGAGATATTTGAGATGTATATATATCTCGAAGTCTCTACTTCTTTTGTAGGGTCTGATGGTGTAGTGGGTTAAAGCGTACTAGTTATGGCAGCTACTGGAAGGTAGTTGTGCTTTCTGGGTTCGAGTCCCACTGGTGGGTGTTGTCCAAAGATTGTTAATCTTCACTTGTGGTTTATGCAAGTATAGGCTTACAGCATGGACACGAGTTCTCTCACATTGACAGTGGCTTGATGAAAAATGCAGACTAACCTCACACTTATCTGGTGCCCTCGGGAAGTGGAGATATTTGAGATGTATATATATCTCGAAGTCTCTACTTCTTTTGTAGGGTCTGATGGTGTAGTGGGTTAGAGCGTACTAGTTATGGCAGCTACTGGAAGGTAGTTGTGCTTTCTGGGTTCGAGTCCCACTGGTGGGTGTTGTCCAAAGATTGTTAATCTTCACTTGTGGTTTATGCAAGTATAGGCTTATAGCATGGACACGAGTTCTCTCACATTGACAGTGGCTTGATGAAAAACGCAGACTAACCTCACACTTATCTGGTGCCCTCGGGAAGTGGAGATATTTGAGATGTATATATATCTCGAAGTCTCTACTTCTTTTGTAGGGTCTGATGGTGTAGTGGGTTAAAGCGTACTAGTTATGGCAGCTACTGGAAGGTAGTTGTGCTTTCTGGGTTCGAGTCCCACTGGTGGGTGTTGTCCAAAGATTGTTAATCTTCACTTGTGGTTTATGCAAGTATAGGCTTACAGCATGGACACGAGTTCTCTCACATTGACAGTGGCTTGATGAAAAATGCAGACTAACCTCACACTTATCTGGTGCCCTCGGGAAGTGGAGATATTTGAGATGTATATATATCTCGAAGTCTCTACTTCTTTTGTAGGGTCTGATGGTGTAGTGGGTTAAAGCGTACTAGTTATGGCAGCTACTGGAAGGTAGTTGTGCTTTCTGGGTTCGAGTCCCACTGGTGGGTGTTGTCCAAAGATTGTTAATCTTCACTTGTGGTTTATGCAAGTATAGGCTTATAGCATGGACACGAGTTCTCTCACATTGACAGTGGCTTGATGAAAAACGCAGACTAACCTCACACTTATCTGGTGCCCTCGGGAAGTGGAGATATTTGAGATGTATATATATCTCGAAGTCTCTACTTCTTTTGTAGGGTCTGATGGTGTAGTGGGTTAAAGCGTACTAGTTATGGCAGCTACTGGAAGGTAGTTGTGCTTTCTGGGTTCGAGTCCCACTGGTGGGTGTTGTCCAAAGATTGTTAATCTTCACTTGTGGTTTATGCAAGTATAGGCTTATAGCATGGACACGAGTTCTCTCACATTGACAGTGGCTTGATGAAAAACGCAGACTAACCTCACACTTATCTGGTGCCCTCGGGAAGTGGAGATATTTGAGATGTATATATCTCGAAGTCTCTACTTCTTTTGTAGGGTCTGATGGTGTAGTGGGTTAAAGCGTACTAGTTATGGCAGCTACTGGAAGGTAGTTGTGCTTTCTGGGTTCGAGTCCCACTGGTGGGTGTTGTCCAAAGATTGTTAATCTTCACTTGTGGTTTATGCAAGTATAGGCTTATAGCATGGACACGAGTTCTCTCACATTGACAGTGGCTTGATGAAAAATGCAGACTAACCTCACACTTATCTGGTGCCCTCGGGAAGTGCAGATATTTGAGATGTATATATATCTCGAAGTCTCTACTTCTTTTGTAGGGTCTGATGGTGTAGTGGGTTAAAGCGTACTAGTTATGGCAGCTACTGGAAGGTAGTTGTGCTTTCTGGGTTCGAGTCCCACTGGTGGGTGTTGTCCAAAGATTGTTAATCTTCACTTGTGGTTTATGCAAGTATAGGCTTATAGCATGGACACGAGTTCTCTCACATTGACAGTAGCTTGATGAAAAACGCAGACTAACCTCACACTTATCTGGTGCCCTCGGGAAGTGGAGATATTTAAGATGTATATATATCTTGAAGTCTCTACTTCTTTTGTAGGGTCTGATGGTGTAGTGGGTTAAAGCGTACTAGTTATGGCAGCTACTGGAAGGTAGTTGTGCTTTCTGGGTTAGAGTCCCACTGGTGGGTGTTGTCCAAAGATTGTTAATCTTCACTTGTGGTTTATGCAAGTATAGGCTTATAGCATGGACACGAGTTCTCTCACATTGACAGTGGCTTGATGAAAAACGCAGACTAACCTCACACTTATCTGGTGCCCTCGGGAAGTGGAGATATTTGAGATGTATATATATCTCGAAGTCTCTACTTCTTTTGTAGGGTCTGATGGTGTAGTGGGTTAAAGCGTACTAGTTATGGCAGCTACTGGAAGGTAGTTGTGCTTTCTGGGTTCGAGTCCCACTGGTGGGTGTTGTCCAAAGATTGTTAATCTTCACTTGTGGTTTATGCAAGTATAGGCTTATAGCATGGACACGAGTTCTCTCACATTGACAGTGGCTTGATGAAAAACGCAGACTAACCTCACACTTATCTGGTGCCCTCGGGAAGTGGAGATATTTGAGATGTATATATATCTCGAAGTCTCTACTTCTTTTGTAGGGTCTGATGGTGTAGTGGGTTAAAGCGTACTAGTTATGGCAGCTACTGGAAGGTAGTTGTGCTTTCTGGGTTCGAGTCCCACTGGTGGGTGTTGTCCAAAGATTGTTAATCTTCACTTGTGGTTTATGCAAGTATAGGCTTACAGCATGGACACGAGTTCTCTCACATTGACAGTGGCTTGATGAAAAATGCAGACTAACCTCACACTTATCTGGTGCCCTCGGGAAGTGGAGATATTTGAGATGTATATATATCTCGACGTCTCTACTTCTTTTGTAGGGTCTGATGGTGTAGTGGGTTAAAGCGTACTAGTTATGGCAGCTACTGGAAGGTAGTTGTGCTTTCTGGGTTCGAGTCCCACTGGTGGGTGTTGTCCAAAGATTGTTAATCTTCACTTGTGGTTTATGCAAGTATAGGCTTATAGCATGGACACGAGTTCTCTCACATTGACAGTGGCTTGATAAAAAACGCAGACTAACCTCACACTTATCTGGTGCCCTCGGGAAGTGGAGATATTTGAGATGTATATATATCTCGAAGTCTCTACTTCTTTTGTAGGGTCTGATGGTGTAGTGGGTTAAAGCGTACTAGTTATGGCAGCTACTGGAAGGTAGTTGTGCTTTCTGGGTTCGAGTCCCACTGGTGGGTGTTGTCCAAAGATTGTTAATCTTCACTTGTGGTTTATGCAAGTATAGGCTTATAGCATGGACACGAGTTCTCTCACATTGACAGTGGCTTGATGAAAAACGCAGACTAACCTCACACTTATCTGGTGCCCTCGGGAAGTGGAGATATTTGAGATGTATATATATCTCGAAGTCTCTACTTCTTTTGTAGGGTCTGATGGTGTAGTGGGTTAAAGCGTACTAGTTATGGCAGCTACTGGAAGGTAGTTGTGCTTTCTGGGTTCGAGTCCCACTGGTGGGTGTTGTCCAAAGATTGTTAATCTTCACTTGTGGTTTATGCAAGTATAGGCTTATAGCATGGACACGAGTTCTCTCACATTGACAGTTGCTTGATGAAAAATGCAGACTAACCTCACACTTATCTGGTGCCCTCGGGAAGTGGAGATATTTGAGATGTATATATATCTCGAAGTCTCTACTTCTTTTGTAGGGTCTGATGGTGTAGTGGGTTAAAACGTACTAGTTATGGCAGCTACTGGAAGGTAGTTGTGCTTTCTGGGTTAGAGTCCCACTGGTGGGTGTTGTCCAAAGATTGTTAATCTTCACTTGTGGTTTATGCAAGTATAGGCTTATAGCATGGACACGAGTTCTCTCACATTGACAGTGGCTTGATGAAAAACGCAGACTAACCTCACACTTATCTGGTGCCCTCGGGAAGTGGAGATATTTGAGATGTATATATATCTCGAAGTCTCTACTTCTTTTGTAGGGTCTGATGGTGTAGTGGGTTAAAGTGTACTAGTTATGGCAGCTACTGGAAGGTAGTTGTGCTTTCTGGGTTCGAGTCCCACTGGTGGGTGTTGTCCAAAGATTGTTAATCTTCACTTGTGGTTTATGCAAGTATAGGCTTACAGCATGGACACGAGTTCTCTCACATTGACAGTGGCTTGATGAAAAATGCAGACTAACCTCACACTTATCTGGTGCCCTCGGGAAGTGGAGATATTTGAGATGTATATATATCTCGAAGTCTCTACTTCTTTTGTAGGGTCTGATGGTGTAGTGGGTTAAAGCGTACTAGTTATGGCAGCTACTGGAAGGTAGTTGTGCTTTCTGGGTTCGAGTCCCACTGGTGGGTGTTGTCCAAAGATTGTTAATCTTCACTTGTGGTTTATGCAAGTATAGGCTTATAGCATGGACACGAGTTCTCTCACATTGACAGTGGCTTGATGAAAAACGCAGACTAACCTCACACTTATCTGGTGCCCTCGGGAAGTGGAGATATTTGAGATGTATATATATCTCGAAGTCTCTACTTCTTTTGTAGGGTCTGATGGTGTAGTGGGTTAAAGCGTACTAGTTATGGCAGCTACTGGAAGGTAGTTGTGCTTTCTGGGTTCGAGTCCCACTGGTGGGTGTTGTCCAAAGATTGTTAATCTTCACTTGTGGTTTATGCAAGTATAGGCTTATAGCATGGACACGAGTTCTCTCACATTGACAGTGGCTTGATGAAAAACGCAGACTAACCTCACACTTATCTGGTGCCCTCGGGAAGTGGAGATATTTGAGATGTATATATATCTCGAAGTCTCTACTTCTTTTGTAGGGTCTGATGGTGTAGTGGGTTAAAGCGTACTAGTTATGGCAGCTACTGGAAGGTAGTTGTGCTTTCTGGGTTCGAGTCCCACTGGTGGGTGTTGTCCAAAGATTGTTAATCTTCACTTGTGGTTTATGCAAGTATAGGCTTATAGCATGGACACGAGTTCTCTCACATTGACAGTGGCTTGATGAAAAATGCAGACTAACCTCACACTTATCTGGTGCCCTCGGGAAGTGGAGATATTTGAGATGTATATATATCTCGAAGTCTCTACTTCTTTTGTAGGGTCTGATGGTGTAGTGGGTTAAAACGTACTAGTTATGGCAGCTACTGGAAGGTAGTTGTGCTTTCTGGGTTAGAGTCCCACTGGTGGGTGTTGTCCAAAGATTGTTAATCTTCACTTGTGGTTTATGCAAGTATAGGCTTATAGCATGGACACGAGTTCTCTCACATTGACAGTGGCTTGATGAAAAACGCAGACTAACCTCACACTTATCTGGTGCCCTCGGGAAGTGGAGATATTTGAGATGTATATATATCTCGAAGTCTCTACTTCTTTTGTAGGGTCTGATGGTGTAGTGGGTTAAAGCGTACTAGTTATGGCAGCTACTGGAAGGTAGTTGTGCTTTCTGGGTTCGAGTCCCACTGGTGGGTGTTGTCCAAAGATTGTTAATCTTCACTTGTGGTTTATGCAAGTATAGGCTTATAGCATGGACACGAGTTCTCTCACATTGACAGTGGCTTGATGAAAAACGCAGACTAACCTCACACTTATCTGGTGCCCTCGGGAAGTGGAGATATTTGAGATGTATATATATCTCGAAGTCTCTACTTCTTTTGTAGGGTCTGATGGTGTAGTGGGTTAAAGCGTACTAGTTATGGCAGCTACTGGAAGGTAGTTGTGCTTTCTGGGTTCGAGTCCCACTGGTGGGTGTTGTCCAAAGATTGTTAATCTTCACTTGTGGTTTATGCAAGTATAGGCTTACAGCATGGACACGAGTTCTCTCACATTGACAGTGGCTTGATGAAAAATGCAGACTAACCTCACACTTATCTGGTGCCCTCGGGAAGTGGAGATATTTGAGATGTATATATATCTCGAAGTCTCTACTTCTTTTGTAGGGTCTGATGGTGTAGTGGGTTAAAGCGTACTAGTTATGGCAGCTACTGGAAGGTAGTTGTGCTTTCTGGGTTCGAGTCCCACTGGTGGGTGTTGTCCAAAGATTGTTAATCTTCACTTGTGGTTTATGCAAGTATAGGCTTATAGCATGGACACGAGTTCTCTCACATTGACAGTGGCTTGATGAAAAACGCAGACTAACCTCACACTTATCTGGTGCCCTCGGGAAGTGGAGATATTTGAGATGTATATATATCTCGAAGTCTCTACTTCTTTTGTAGGGTCTGATGGTGTAGTGGGTTAAAGCGTACTAGTTATGGCAGCTACTGGAAGGTAGTTGTGCTTTCTGGGTTCGAGTCCCACTGGTGGGTGTTGTCCAAAGATTGTTAATCTTCACTTGTGGTTTATGCAAGTATAGGCTTATAGCATGGACACGAGTTCTCTCACATTGACAGTGGCTTGATGAAAAACGCAGACTAACCTCACACTTATCTGGTGCCCTCGGGAAGTGGAGATATTTGAGATGTATATATATCTCGAAGTCTCTACTTCTTTTGTAGGGTCTGATGGTGTAGTGGGTTAAAGCGTACTAGTTATGGCAGCTACTGGAAGGTAGTTGTGCTTTCTGGGTTCGAGTCCCACTGGTGGGTGTTGTCCAAAGATTGTTAATCTTCACTTGTGGTTTATGCAAGTATAGGCTTATAGCATGGACACGAGTTCTCTCACATTGACAGTGGCTTGATGAAAAATGCAGACTAACCTCACACTTATCTGGTGCCCTCGGGAAGTGGAGATATTTGAGATGTATATATATCTCGAAGTCTCTACTTCTTTTGTAGGGTCTGATGGTGTAGTGGGTTAAAATGTACTAGTTATGGCAGCTACTGGAAGGTAGTTGTGCTTTCTGGGTTAGAGTCCCACTGGTGGGTGTTGTCCAAAGATTGTTAATCTTCACTTGTGGTTTATGCAAGTATAGGCTTATAGCATGGACACGAGTTCTCTCACATTGACAGTGGCTTGATGAAAAACGCAGACTAACCTCACACTTATCTGGTGCCCTCGGGAAGTGGAGATATTTGAGATGTATATATATCTCGAAGTCTCTACTTCTTTTGTAGGGTCTGATGGTGTAGTGGGTTAAAGCGTACTAGTTATGGCAGCTACTGGAAGGTAGTTGTGCTTTCTGGGTTCGAGTCCCACTGGTGGGTGTTGTCCAAAGATTGTTAATCTTCACTTGTGGTTTATGCAAGTATAGGCTTATAGCATGGACACGAGTTCTCTCACATTGACAGTGGCTTGATGAAAAACGCAGACTAACCTCACACTTATCTGGTGCCCTCGGGAAGTGGAGATATTTGAGATGTATATATATCTCGAAGTCTCTACTTCTTTTGTAGGGTCTGATGGTGTAGTGGGTTAAAGCGTACTAGTTATGGCAGCTACTGGAAGGTAGTTGTGCTTTCTGGGTTCGAGTCCCACTGGTGGGTGTTGTCCAAAGATTGTTAATCTTCACTTGTGGTTTATGCAAGTATAGGCTTACAGCATGGACACGAGTTCTCTCACATTGACAGTGGCTTGATGAAAAATGCAGACTAACCTCACACTTATCTGGTGCCCTCGGGAAGTGGAGATATTTGAGATGTATATATATCTCGAAGTCTCTACTTCTTTTGTAGGGTCTGATGGTGTAGTGGGTTAAAGCGTACTAGTTATGGCAGCTACTGGAAGGTAGTTGTGCTTTCTGGGTTCGAGTCCCACTGGTGGGTGTTGTCCAAAGATTGTTAATCTTCACTTGTGGTTTATGCAAGTATAGGCTTATAGCATGGACACGAGTTCTCTCACATTGACAGTGGCTTGATGAAAAACGCAGACTAACCTCACACTTATCTGGTGCCCTCGGGAAGTGGAGATATTTGAGATGTATATATATCTCGAAGTCTCTACTTCTTTTGTAGGGTCTGATGGTGTAGTGGGTTAAAGCGTACTAGTTATGGCAGCTACTGGAAGGTAGTTGTGCTTTCTGGGTTCGAGTCCCACTGGTGGGTGTTGTCCAAAGATTGTTAATCTTCACTTGTGGTTTATGCAAGTATAGGCTTATAGCATGGACACGAGTCCTCTCACATTGACAGTGGCTTGATGAAAAACGCAGACTAACCTCACACTTATCTGGTGCCCTCGGGAAGTGGAGATATTTGAGATGTATATATATCTCGAAGTCTCTACTTCTTTTGTAGGGTCTGATGGTGTAGTGGGTTAAAGCGTACTAGTTATGGCAGCTACTGGAAGGTAGTTGTGCTTTCTGGGTTCGAGTCCCACTGGTGGGTGTTGTCCAAAGATTGTTAATCTTCACTTGTGGTTTATGCAAGTATAGGCTTATAGCATGGACACGAGTCCTCTCACATTGACAGTGGCTTGATGAAAAACGCAGACTAACCTCACACTTATCTGGTGCCCTCGGGAAGTGGAGATATTTGAGATGTATATATATCTCGAAGTCTCTACTTCTTTTGTAGGGTCTGATGGTGTAGTGGGTTAAAGCGTACTAGTTATGGCAGCTACTGGAAGGTAGTTGTGCTTTCTGGGTTCGAGTCCCACTGGTGGGTGTTGTCCAAAGATTGTTAATCTTCACTTGTGGTTTATGCAAGTATAGGCTTATAGCATGGACACGAGTTCTCTCACATTGACAGTGGCTTGATGAAAAATGCAGACTAACCTCACACTTATCTGGTGCCCTCGGGAAGTGCAGATATTTGAGATGTATATATATCTCGAAGTCTCTACTTCTTTTGTAGGGTCTGATGGTGTAGTGGGTTAAAACGTACTAGTTATGGCAGCTACTGGAAGGTAGTTGTGCTTTCTGGGTTCGAGTCCCACTGGTGGGTGTTGTCCAAAGATTGTTAATCTTCACTTGTGGTTTATGAAAGTATAGGCTTATAGCATGGACACGAGTTCTCTCACATTGACAGTGGCTTGATGAAAAATGCAGACTAACCTCACACTTATCTGGTGCCCTCGGGAAGTGGAGATATTTGAGATGTATATATATCTCGAAGTCTCTACTTCTTTTGTAGGGTCTGATGGTGTAGTGGGTTAAAGCGTACTAGTTATGGCAGCTACTGGAAGGTAGTTGTGCTTTCTGGGTTCGAGTCCCACTGGTGGGTGTTGTCCAAAGATTGTTAATCTTCACTTGTGGTTTATGCAAGTATAGGCTTACAGCATGGACACGAGTTCTCTCACATTGACAGTGGCTTGATGAAAAATGCAGACTAACCTCACACTTATCTGGTGCCCTCGGGAAGTGGAGATATTTGAGATGTATATATATCTCGAAGTCTCTACTTCTTTTGTAGGGTCTGATGGTGTAGTGGGTTAAAGCGTACTAGTTATGGCAGCTACTGGAAGGTAGTTGTGCTTTCTGGGTTCGAGTCCCACTGGTGGGTGTTGTCCAAAGATTGTTAATCTTCACTTGTGGTTTATGCAAGTATAGGCTTATAGCATGGACACGAGTTCTCTCACATTGACAGTGGCTTGATGAAAAACGCAGACTAACCTCACACTTATCTGGTGCCCTCGGGAAGTGGAGATATTTGAGATGTATATATATCTCGAAGTCTCTACTTCTTTTGTAGGGTCTGATGGTGTAGTGGGTTAAAGCGTACTAGTTATGGCAGCTACTGGAAGGTAGTTGTGCTTTCTGGGTTCGAGTCCCACTGGTGGGTGTTGTCCAAAGATTGTTAATCTTCACTTGTGGTTTATGCAAGTATAGGCTTATAGCATGGACACGAGTCCTCTCACATTGACAGTGGCTTGATGAAAAACGCAGACTAACCTCACACTTATCTGGTGCCCTCGGGAAGTGGAGATATTTGAGATGTATATATATCTCGAAGTCTCTACTTCTTTTGTAGGGTCTGATGGTGTAGTGGGTTAAAGCGTACTAGTTATGGCAGCTACTGGAAGGTAGTTGTGCTTTCTGGGTTCGAGTCCCACTGGTGGGTGTTGTCCAAAGATTGTTAATCTTCACTTGTGGTTTATGCAAGTATAGGCTTATAGCATGGACACGAGTTCTCTCACATTGACAGTGGCTTGATGAAAAATGCAGACTAACCTCACACTTATCTGGTGCCCTCGGGAAGTGCAGATATTTGAGATGTATATATATCTCGAAGTCTCTACTTCTTTTGTAGGGTCTGATGGTGTAGTGGGTTAAAACGTACTAGTTATGGCAGCTACTGGAAGGTAGTTGTGCTTTCTGGGTTCGAGTCCCACTGGTGGGTGTTGTCCAAAGATTGTTAATCTTCACTTGTGGTTTATGAAAGTATAGGCTTATAGCATGGACACGAGTTCTCTCACATTGACAGTGGCTTGATGAAAAATGCAGACTAACCTCACACTTATCTGGTGCCCTCGGGAAGTGCAGATATTTGAGATGTATATATATCTCGAAGTCTCTACTTCTTTTGTAGGGTCTGATGGTGTAGTGGGTTAAAGCGTACTAGTTATGGCAGCTACTGGAAGGTAGTTGTGCTTTCTGGGTTCGAGTCCCACTGGTGGGTGTTGTCCAAAGATTGTTAATCTTCACTTGTGGTTTATGCAAGTATAGGCTTATAGCATGGACACAAGTTCTCTCACATTGACAGTGGCTTGATGAAAAACGCAGACTAACCTCACACTTATCTGGTGCCCTCGGGAAGTGGAGATATTTGAGATGTATATATATCTCGAAGTTTCTACTTCTTTTGTAGGGTCTGATGGTGTAGTGGGTTAAAGCGTACTAGTTATGGCAGCTACTGGAAGGTAGTTGTGCTTTCTGGGCTCGAGTCCCACTGGTGGGTGTTGTCCAAAGATTGTTAATCTTCACTTGTGGTTTATGCAAGTATAGGCTTATAGCATGGACACGAGTTCTCTCACATTGACAGTGGCTTGATGAAAAACGCAGACTAACCTCACACTTATCTGGTGCCCTCGGGAAGTGGAGATATTTGAGATGTATATATATCTCGAAGTCTCTACTTCTTTTTTGGAGGGTCTGATGGTGTAGTGGGTTAAAGCGTACTAGTTATGGCAGCTACTGGAAGGTAGTTGTGCTTTCTGGGTTCGAGTCCCACTGGTGGGTGTTGTCCAAAGATTGTTAATCTTCACTTGTGGTTTATGCAAGTATAGGCTTATAGCATGGACATGAGTTCTCTCACATTGACAGTGGCTTGATGAAAAACACAGACTAACCTCACACTTATCTGGTGCCCTCGGGAAGTGGAGATATTTGAGGTGTATATATATCTCGAAGTCTCTACTTCTTTTGTAGGGTCTGATGGTGTAGTGGGTTAAAGCGTACTAGTTATGGCAGCTACTGGAAGGTAGTTGTGCTTTCTGGGTTCGAGTCCCACTGGTGGGTGTTGTCCAAAGATTGTTAATCTTCACTTGTGGTTTATGCAAGTATAGGCTTATAGCATGGACACGAGTTCTCTCACATTGACAGTGGCTTGATGAAAAATGCAGACTAACCTCACACTTATCTGGTGCCCTCGGGAAGTGGAGATATTTGAGATGTATATATATCTCGAAGTCTCTACTTCTTTTGTAGGGTCTGATGGTGTAGTGGGTTAAAACGTACTAGTTATGGCAGCTACTGGAAGGTAGTTGTGCTTTCTGGGTTAGAGTCCCACTGGTGGGTGTTGTCCAAAGATTGTTAATCTTCACTTGTGGTTTATGCAAGTATAGGCTTATAGCATGGACACGAGTTCTCTCACATTGACAGTGGCTTGATGAAAAACGCAGACTAACCTCACACTTATCTGGTGCCCTCGGGAAGTGGAGATATTTGAGATGTATATATATCTCGAAGTCTCTACTTCTTTTGTAGGGTCTGATGGTGTAGTGGGTTAAAGCGTACTAGTTATGGCAGCTACTGGAAGGTAGTTGTGCTTTCTGGGTTCGAGTCCCACTGGTGGGTGTTGTCCAAAGATTGTTAATCTTCACTTGTGGTTTATGCAAGTATAGGCTTATAGCATGGACACGAGTTCTCTCACATTGACAGTGGCTTGATGAAAAACGCAGACTAACCTCACACTTATCTGGTGCCCTCGGGAAGTGGAGATATTTGAGATGTATATATATCTCGAAGTCTCTACTTCTTTTGTAGGGTCTGATGGTGTAGTGGGTTAAAGCGTACTAGTTATGGCAGCTACTGGAAGGTAGTTGTGCTTTCTGGGTTCGAGTCCCACTGGTGGGTGTTGTCCAAAGATTGTTAATCTTCACTTGTGGTTTATGCAAGTATAGGCTTATAGCATGGACACGAGTTCTCTCACATTGACAGTGGCTTGATGAAAAACGCAGACTAACCTCACACTAATCTGGTGCCCTCGGGAAGTGGAGATATTTGAGATGTATATATATCTCGAAGTCTCTACTTCTTTTGTAGGGTCTGATGGTGTAGTGGGTTAAAGCGTACTA
Source organism: Procambarus clarkii (assembly GCF_040958095.1). Taxonomy (NCBI): domain Eukaryota; kingdom Metazoa; phylum Arthropoda; class Malacostraca; order Decapoda; family Cambaridae; genus Procambarus; species Procambarus clarkii. The sequence goes on from NC_091176.1 coordinate 34,181,412, forward strand.
GTTATGGCAGCTACTGGAAGGTAGTTGTGCTTTCTGGGTTCGAGTCCCACTGGTGGGTGTTGTCCAAAGATTGTTAATCTTCACTTGTGGTTTATGCAAGTATAGGCTTATAGCATGGACACGAGTTCTCTCACATTGACAGTGGCTTGATGAAAAACGCAGACTAACCTCACACTTATCTGGTGCCCTCGGGAAGTGGAGATATTTGAGATGTATATATATCTCGAAGTCTCTACTTCTTTTGTAGGGTCTGATGGTGTAGTGGGTTAAAGCGTACTAGTTATGGCAGCTACTGGAAGGTAGTTGTGCTTTCTGGGTTCGAGTCCCACTGGTGGGTGTTGTCCAAAGATTGTTAATCTTCACTTGTGGTTTATGCAAGTATAGGCTTATAGCATGGACACGAGTTCTCTCACATTGACAGTGGCTTGATGAAAAATGCAGACTAACCTCACACTTATCTGGTGCCCTCGGGAAGTGCAGATATTTGAGATGTATATATATCTCGAAGTCTCTACTTCTTTTGTAGGGTCTGATGGTGTAGTGGGTTAAAGCGTACTAGTTATGGCAGCTACTGGAAGGTAGTTGTGCTTTCGGGGTTCGAGTCCCACTGGTGGGTGTTGTCCAAAGATTGTTAATCTTCACTTGTGGTTTATGCAAGTATAGGCTTATAGCATGGACACAAGTTCTCTCACATTGACAGTGGCTAGATGAAAAACGCAGACTAACCTCACACTTATCTGGTGCCCTCGGGAAGTGGAGATATTTGAGATGTATATATATCTCGAAGTTTCTACTTCTTTTGTAGGGTCTGATGGTGTAGTGGGTTAAAGCGTACTAGTTATGGCAGCTACTGGAAGGTAGTTGTGCTTTCTGGGCTCGAGTCCCACTGGTGGGTGTTGTCCAAAGATTGTTAATCTTCACTTGTGGTTTATGCAAGTATAGGCTTATAGCATGGACACGAGTTCTCTCACATTGACAGTGGCTTGATGAAAAACGCAGACTAACCTCATACTTATCTGGTGCCCTCGGGAAGAGGAGATATTTGAGATGTATATATATCTCGAAGTCTCTACTTCTTTTTTGGAGGGTCTGATGGTGTAGTGGGTTAAAGCGTACTAGTTATGGCAGCTACTGGAAGGTAGTTGTGCTTTCTGGGTTCGAGTCCCACTGGTGGGTGTTGTCCAAAGATTGTTAATCTTCACTTGTGGTTTATGCAAGTATAGGCTTATAGCATGGACATGAGTTCTCTCACATTGACAGTGGCTTGATGAAAAACACAGACTAACCTCACACTTATCTGGTGCCCTCGGGAAGTGGAGATATTTGAGATGTATATATATCTCGAAGTCTCTACTTCTTTTGTAGGGTCTGATGGTGTAGTGGGTTAAAGCGTACTAGTTATGGCAGCTACTGGAAGGTAGTTGTGCTTTCTGGGTTAGAGTCCCACTGGTGGGTGTTGTCCAAAGATTGTTAATCTTCACTTGTGGTTTATGCAAGTATAGGCTTATAGCATGGACACGAGTTCTCTCACATTGACAGTGGCTTGATGAAAAACGCAGACTAACCTCACACTTATCTGGTGCCCTCGGGAAGTGGAGATATTTGAGATGTATATATATCTCGAAGTCTCTACTTCTTTTGTAGGGTCTGATGGTGTAGTGGGTTAAAGCGTACTAGTTATGGCAGCTACTGGAAGGTAGTTGTGCTTTCTGGGTTCGAGTCCCACTGGTGGGTGTTGTCCAAAGATTGTTAATCTTCACTTGTGGTTTATGCAAGTATAGGCTTACAGCATGGACACGAGTTCTCTCACATTGACAGTGGCTTGATGAAAAATGCAGACTAACCTCACACTTATCTGGTGCCCTCGGGAAGTGGAGATATTTGAGATGTATATATATCTCGAAGTCTCTACTTCTTTTGTAGGGTCTGATGGTGTAGTGGGTTAAAGCGTACTAGTTATGGCAGCTACTGGAAGGTAGTTGTGCTTTCTGGGTTCGAGTCCCACTGGTGGGTGTTGTCCAAAGATTGTTAATCTTCACTTGTGGTTTATGCAAGTATAGGCTTATAGCATGGACACGAGTTCTCTCACATTGACAGTGGCTTGATGAAAAACGCAGACTAACCTCACACTTATCTGGTGCCCTCGGGAAGTGGAGATATTTGAGATGTATATATATCTCGAAGTCTCTACTTCTTTTGTAGGGTCTGATGGTGTAGTGGGTTAAAGCGTACTAGTTATGGCAGCTACTGGAAGGTAGTTGTGCTTTCTGGGTTCGAGTCCCACTGGTGGGTGTTGTCCAAAGATTGTTAATCTTCACTTGTGGTTTATGCAAGTATAGGCTTATAGCATGGACACGAGTTCTCTCACATTGACAGTGGCTTGATGAAAAACGCAGACTAACCTCACACTTATCTGGTGCCCTCGGGAAGTGGAGATATTTGAGATGTATATATATCTCGAAGTCTCTACTTCTTTTGTAGGGTCTGATGGTGTAGTGGGTTAAAGCGTACTAGTTATGGCAGCTACTGGAAGGTAGTTGTGCTTTCTGGGTTCGAGTCCCACTGGTGGGTGTTGTCCAAAGATTGTTAATCTTCACTTGTGGTTTATGCAAGTATAGGCTTATAGCATGGACACGAGTTCTTTCACATTGACAGTGGCTTGATGAAAAATGCAGACTAACCTCACACTTATCTGGTGCCCTCGGGAAGTGCAGATATTTGAGATGTATATATATCTCGAAGTCTCTACTTCTTTTGTAGGGTCTGATGGTGTAGTGGGTTAAAGCGTACTAGTTATGGCAGCTACTGGAAGGTAGTTGTGCTTTCTGGGTTCGAGTCCCACTGGTGGGTGTTGTCCAAAGATTGTTAATCTTCACTTGTGGTTTATGCAAGTATAGGCTTATAGCATGGACACGAGTTCTCTCACATTGACAGTGGCTTGATGAAAAATGCAGACTAACCTCACACTTATCTGGTGCCCTCGGGAAGTGGAGATATTTGAGATGTATATATATCTCGAAGTCTCTACTTCTTTTGTAGGGTCTGATGGTGTAGTGGGTTAAAGCGTACTAGTTATGGCAGCTACTGGAAGGTAGTTGTGCTTTCTGGGTTCGAGTCCCACTGGTGGGTGTTGTCCAAAGATTGTTAATCTTCACTTGTGGTTTATGCAAGTATAGGCTTATAGCATGGACACGAGTTCTCTCACATTGACAGTAGCTTGATGAAAAACGCAGACTAACCTCACACTTATCTGGTGCCCTCGGGAAGTGGAGATATTTGAGATGTATATATATCTCGAAGTCTCTACTTCTTTTGTAAGGTCTGATGGTGTAGTGGGTTAAAGCGTACTAGTTATGGCAGCTACTGGAAGGTAGTTGTGCTTTCTGGGTTAGAGTCCCACTGGTGGGTGTTGTCCAAAGATTGTTAATCTTCACTTGTGGTTTATGCAAGTATAGGCTTATAGCATGGACACGAGTTCTCTCACATTGACAGTGGCTTGATGAAAAACGCAGACTAACCTCACACTTATCTGGTGCCCTCGGGAAGTGGAGATATTTGAGATGTATATATATCTCGAAGTCTCTACTTCTTTTGTAGGGTCTGATGGTGTAGTGGGTTAAAGCGTACTAGTTATGGCAGCTACTGGAAGGTAGTTGTGCTTTCTGGGTTCGAGTCCCACTGGTGGGTGTTGTCCAAAGATTGTTAATCTTCACTTGTGGTTTATGCAAGTATAGGCTTATAGCATGGACACGAGTTCTCTCACATTGACAGTGGCTTGATGAAAAACGCAGACTAACCTCACACTTATCTGGTGCCCTCGGGAAGTGGAGATATTTGAGATGTATATATATCTCGAAGTCTCTACTTCTTTTGTAGGGTCTGATGGTGTAGTGGGTTAAAGCGTACTAGTTATGGCAGCTACTGGAAGGTAGTTGTGCTTTCTGGGTTCGAGTCCCACTGGTGGGTGTTGTCCAAAGATTGTTAATCTTCACTTGTGGTTTATGCAAGTATAGGCTTATAGCATGGACACGAGTTCTCTCACATTGACAGTGGCTTGATGAAAAACGCAGACTAACCTCACACTTATCTGGTGCCCTCGGGAAGTGGAGATATTTGAGATGTATATATATCTCGAAGTCTCTACTTCTTTTGTAGGGTCTGATGGTGTAGTGGGTTAAAGCGTACTAGTTATGGCAGCTACTGGAAGGTAGTTGTGCTTTCTGGGTTCGAGTCCCACTGGTGGGTGTTGTCCAAAGATTGTTAATCTTCACTTGTGGTTTATGCAAGTATTGGCTTATAGCATGGACACGAGTTCTCTCACATTGACAGTGGCTTGATGAAAAATGCAGACTAACCTCACACTTATCTGGTGCCCTCGGGAAGTGCAGATATTTGAGATGTATATATATCTCGAAGTCTCTACTTCTTTTGTAGGGTCTGATGGTGTAGTGGGTTAAAACGTACTAGTTATGGCAGCTACTGGAAGGTAGTTGTGCTTTCTGGGTTCGAGTCCCACTGGTGGGTGTTGTCCAAAGATTGTTAATCTTCACTTGTGGTTTATGCAAGTATAGGCTTATAGCATGGACACAAGTTCTCTCACATTGACAGTGGCTTGATGAAAAACGCAGACTAACCTCACACTTATCTGGTGCCCTCGGGAAGTGGAGATATTTGAGATGTATATATATCTCGAAGTTTCTACTTCTTTTGTAGGGTCTGATGGTGTAGTGGGTTAAAGCGTACTAGTTATGGCAGCTACTGGAAGGTAGTTGTGCTTTCTGGGCTCGAGTCCCACTGGTGGGTGTTGTCCAAAGATTGTTAATCTTCACTTGTGGTTTATGCAAGTATAGGCTTATAGCATGGACACGAGTTCTCTCACATTGACAGTGGCTTGATGAAAAACGCAGACTAACCTCACACTTATCTGGTGCCCTCGGGAAGTGGAGATATTTGAGATGTATATATATCTCGAAGTCTCTACTTCTTTTTTGGAGGGTCTGATGGTGTAGTGGGTTAAAGCGTACTAGTTATGGCAGCTACTGGAAGGTAGTTGTGCTTTCTGGGTTCGAGTCCCACTGGTGGGTGTTGTCCAAAGATTGTTAATCTTCACTTGTGGTTTATGCAAGTATAGGCTTATAGCATGGACATGAGTTCTCTCACATTGACAGTGGCTTGATGAAAAACACAGACTAACCTCACACTTATCTGGTGCCCTCGGGAAGTGGAGATATTTGAGATGTATATATATCTCGAAGTCTCTTCTTCTTTTGTAGGGTCTGATGGTGTAGTGGGTTAAAGCGTACTAGTTATGGCAGCTACTGGAAGGTAGTTGTGCTTTCTGGGTTCGAGTCCCACTGGTGGGTGTTGTCCAAAGATTGTTAATCTACACTTGTGGTTTATGCAAGTATAGGCTTATAGCATCGACACAAGTTCTCTCACATTGACAGTGGCTTGATGAAAAACGCAGACTAACCTCACACTTATATGGTGCCCTCGGGAAGTGGAGATATTTGAGATGTATATATATCTCGAAGTTCCTACTTCTTTTGTAGGGTCTGATCGTGTAGTGGGTTAAAGCGTACTAGTTATGGCAGCTACTGGAAGGTAGTTGTGCTTTCTGGGTTCGAGTCCCACTGGTGGGTGTTGTCCAAAGATTGTTAATCTTCACTTGTGGTTTATGCAAGTATAGGCTTATAGCATGGACACGAGTTCTCTCACATTGACATTGGCTTGATGAAAAACGCAGACTAACCTCACACTTATCTGGTGCTCTCGGGGAGTGGAGATATTTGAGATGTATATATATCTCGAAGTCTCTACTTCTTTTGTAGGGTCTGATGGTGTAGTGGGTTAAAGCGTACTAGTTTTGGCAGCTACTGGAAGGTAGTTGTGCTTTCTGGGTTCGAGTCCCACTGGTGGGTGTTGTCCAAAGATTGTTAATCTTCACTTGTGGTTTATGCAAGTATAGGCGTATATATATATATATATATATATATATATATATATATATATATATATATATATATATATATATATTTATATATATATATATAAATATATATATATATATATATATATATATATATATATATATATACATACATACATACATACATACATACATACATACATACATACATACATACATACATACATACATACATACATACATACATACATACATACTTTTAACTTGTTACGGATTATTTATTTCATTATTCTTTCCTCTTATTTATGTTCACTGTGCGTGGTTGATTTGTAATATAATTTCAATGGAGGTATTGTGGGTTCTGTTCTAGGTTCAGGATTATGCCATCGGTCCAGGTGTCTTCTAATAGCAACATATATTTCCATGTTGCTATATCCGTTGTTCACCAATATCTGTGTTATTCTTTCAAACTCTCTAATCACGTTGCTCCATTCGGAGCAGTGGGTAAGCGCTCGACGAATATAAGCATTGAGAACACTGGCTTTGTATCTTTAGGGGCACTCACTTTTACCGTTCAGGCATAATCGTATGTTGGAAGGCTTAGTATATACGTTGGTGCTTAAAGAGGTTCCTGTTTTTGTTATTAGTTCATTCAAGAATGGCAGACTATTATTTCCACTATTTTCATGTGTAAATCGGAGTTTTGTTTTTAATAAGGGCCTTCTGCTGCAAGTAATAACAACGCAAGCTACACTAAATGCTACGATTCCATTTCAATGTTTCTGATTGCATTGATGAATTAAATTTTCACAGATTTCGATTTATTTTCATTTTTATTTTATTATTTTGTGTGATATTGCATTGGAATTGAGTGATGTTGTTTACCATACCGTTCATTTCTTGAGTATGGTTTATTTTTTATTTTTTCATTTTTTTCATTTCTTTTTTTAACTGTTCTATTTATTTTTCAGTGATGGGGAAAATCAGATCAATTGATGTTCCCATTTTTCTGATGGGAACATGAGATCATTTGGGAACACACCGAGCGAGAGAGTGGGGAATGGTGGGGGAGACGAGGGTACGAGAGTGGGGGAATGGTGGGGTGGACAAGGGAACGGGGTTGGAGAAATGGTGGGGAGGACGAGGGGACATGGGAGTGGGGTATATTTGGGACGAGGGGACGGGGGGAATTGGAGAATGGCGGGGAGGACAAGGGAACATGGAATTGGGGGGGGATGGTGGGGAAGACGGGAGGATGGAAAAGGGGGGTAATGGTGATAGGACGAGGGGATGGGGTAATTTGGCATGGTGAGGAGGACGAGTGGACAAGAGAATGGAGAATTGCGATGAGGACAAGGGAACAGTGGAGTGGGGGATGGTGGGAATGATCAGGGAATTGGGAGGGGGGAAGGGTGGGGAGAAATAGGGGACGGGGGAGGGAGGGAATGGTGGGGATGATGAGGAGACAGGGGAGAAGGGAAGGGTGGGGAGGACAGGGGGACAGGGGAGGGTTGCTGTGGATCAGGAATGGGCATGCATTGCTGAGCCACACCAACGCATGGCCTGCTAGTGATCTATATAAATAAAAATATAAATGTTCATTTGTTCAAAATCGATAATCTCCGAAAGTTCTTCACTGAGTTCTTTGAAGTTTTGATACAACAATCCATTCGCATCCGAGCGGGTTTATATATATATACTATATAGATGCCTTGTCTGTAACGGGAAAAAATATGCTTTTTTGAAAAACTGTGTTTTTCATGAGTTTTTAATGTGAGAGAAATCTTTGAAACCTCTTTACCGATTGCTTTGAAACTTTGACTCAACTATGCATTCGAATAGGCGCGTGTTTTTATATACGTCCTAGATACATGCCTAACCTCTGACAGTAAAAAACATGCTTTTTTTGGAAAACAGTGCCATCTGTTGGGCGTAAGAGCAACACACGCAATACTAAATATGTTACGATTCCATTTCAATGTTTCCGATTGCATTTATAAAATAAATTTTCATATATTTTGATTTATTTTCATTTGGATTTCATTATTTTGTGTGACATTGCATTGGAATTGAGCTGTGTTGTTCAATTGTTCTTATCATACAATTGAGTTGTACTGTTCATTTCGTGAGTATAGTTTATTTTTGTATTTTTTCCTTGTTTTTCATTTCGTTTTTTTTTAACTGTCCTATCTATTTTTTTAGTGATGGGAACACATCAGAGCAGGGAGTGGGGAATGGTGGGGAGGAAGAAGGAACGAGATTAGGGGGATGGTGGGGAAGACGAGGGGACAGGGATGTGGGAGATGTTGGGAACGAGGGGATGGTGTGGAGAATGGTTAAGGAGGACAAGGGAACAGAGAAGTTGGGGATGGTTGGTAGGACAAGTGGATATGGAAGGGGGATAATGATGGAGAGGACGAGGGGACGGAGGAATGGAGAACGGTGAGGACAAGAGGGACAGTTAAGTAATGTTTGGTAGGGAGGACGAGAGGCCAGGGGAGTGGGGAATGGTGGGGAGGACGAGGGACGGAGGAAGAGAGAAAGGTGGGGAGGATGAGGGGACAGGGGAGTGGGGAATGGTTAGGAGTACAAGGGGACGGGGCAGTGGAGAATTGTGGAAAGAACAGGAGACAAGTTGGAGGGTTGCTGTGACTAGGCAAGGTGCATGCATTGCTGAGTCACAGCAATGCGTATTCGGGTACATCTAGTTCCTAATATTTATAAGTAGTATAATTCACATGGATATAAAAAATGTAAATGTAAGAAGCCAAACATATTTCAACTGTTTTAGAATCTTGTAGAGTGTTGATGACAAGGATGAATCTGTTGGCAGGCAGGACAGCTGTTTTCCCCGCTGCATATAACGGTTTCATCTCCGTCGTGAAGGTCCTCGTCCAGGCCGGAGCAGATATAAACGCTACTGATAATGAAGGTATGAACGACACTGGCATGTGTCTCACCCATGTCACACACCACAATGTCATATGTCTCACCGATGTCACACATCACACTGGCATGTGTCTCACCCATGCCACACACCATACTGGCATATGTCTCATCCATGTCACACAACAGACTGGCATGTGTCTCACCCATGTCACTCTACACACTGGCATGTGTCTCATCCATGTCACACAACACGCTGGCATGTGTCTCACCCATGTCACAACACACAGGTATGTATCTCACCCATGTCACACATCATACCGGCATATGTCTCACCCATGTCACACAACTCAATTACATGTGTCTCATCCATATCCCACACCACACTGGCATGTGTCTCACCCTTGGCACACAGCACACTGACATGTGTATCACCCATATCACACACGACAATGTCATATATCTCACCCGTTACACACAACGCACTGGCATGTGTCTCATCCAAGTCACACAACCTACTGGAATGTGTCTCACCCATGTCACGCAACTCATTGGCTCGTGCCTCACTCATCTCACACTGCACACGGGCATGTGTCTCACCCTTGTCAAGCAACACACTGGCATGTGTCTCACTCATGTCAAAACACATTGGCATATGTCTCATCTATGTCACACATCAGACATATTTCTCACCTATGTCACACACCATACACGCATATGTCTAACCCATGTCACACACCTCACTGGCATATGTCTCAACCATGTCACACGACAAACTGGCATGTGTCACACTCATGTCACACAACGCACTGGCATGAGTTCCACCCATGTCACGCAACATATTGGCATTTGTCTCACCCATGTCACGCAACACACTGGCATGTGTCACACCCATGTTACGCAACATACTGGCATGTGTCACATCCATGTCACGCAACACATTGGCATTTGTTTCCCATATCACGCAACACACTAGCATGTGTCTAACTCATGTGACGCAACACAATGTCATTTGCCTCACCCATATCACACACCACACTGGCATGTTTCTTACCCATGTCACACAACACACTGGCTTGTGTCTCACTCATGTCACGCCACACACTGCCATGTGTCTCACATATGTCACCAACTACACTGTCATGTGTCTTACCCATGTCACACAACTCAATTACATGTGCCCCATCCATATCTCACACCACACTGGCATGTGTCTCACCATGTCACACACCACACTGGCATATGTCTCACCCATGTCACACACCATACTAGAATGTGTGTCACCCATGTCTCTCAACACACTGGCATATTTCTCACCCATGGCTCACAACTCACTGGCATGTTTCTCACCCATGGGACACAACTCACTGGCATGTTCCTCACACAACACACTAGCATGTGTCTCACCCATGTCACGCCACTCACTGGCATGTGTCTTACCCATGTCACAAAACACTGGCATGTGTCTCACCCATGCTGCTCAAATCTGAATCTAAATGATTTATATATTTTATAAACAACAGAGGTCCCAGGACAGAGCCTTGAGGCACTCCACTTACAACATTTTCCCACTCTGACTTATCCCCATTTACACTATCTCTGTTTCGTTTGGTACTGCAATGTCTCATGTGTCTCACCCATGCCTCAAGTGTCTCACCTATGTCTCAAAACATATTTGTCTGACCCATGTCACACAACACACTGGCACGTGTCTCACTCATGTTATACAACACACTGGCACGTGTCTCACTCATGTTACACAACACAATGGCACGTGTCTCACTCATGTTACACAACACAATGGCATAGGTCCCACCCATATCACACACCACACTTGCAAATGTCTCACCCATGTCACACAAAACACTAGCATGTGTCTCACCCATGTCACTCAACACACTGGCATGCGTCTATTAAGTCCAACATAATATAACACCCCAATACCATGAGCCTCTGTCTTTTTAATCAGTCTTTCATGGGGCACTGTATCAAAAGCTTTGCTAAAATCAAGGTACACAACATCTCAAACCTTACAACTATCGGTGGTATTGTTTGCCACTATCGGAATAAATTGGTTTAACAGAGCAGGGAATAATGAAGCAGAAGATTTTCTAGAATTAATTGACGATTGTTTTCTAACGCAACACATTAAGGAACTAAGGTGAGAAAATAATTTTTTAGATTTAGTGTTAACTAACAGGGCAACACAAATTAATGACATGGAAATAGGGAGCGAGCTAGGGAACAGTGATCACAAAAAATTCAGATTTAGCATAGAATGGAATAGATCTGTTGGAGAAAATTCTCTTAAAGTAACAGATTTTCGAAAAGCTGATTTTAATAGCCCAAGAAATTTTTTGGGTCATATAGATTGGAAAGTCTTGGGTATGGGGTGTGGGCCGGTCTTGAAGCGAGATTTGAACCCAGCGATAAGTGACGTAAAAAGGATTTCGATGAGGATTCAAAATATAACTTATTTAAAAATACACTAAGAAAAGCACAGGAACGTATACAATACAAATTGAATAGATCGAATAATAATAACCCAAAATGGATAACAAAGGGTCTGAAGAAAATTATAGGTAGAAAGAGCTAGGTACAAAAGGATGAAGAATGGGGAAGTCAGTTTAGAACAGGAATTCATACAACTGACTAGAAATATTAAAAAGAGAGATCAGGAGTGCAAATAGAAACTATGAAGTTCGCATAGCAGGGCAAGCAAAGACAAATTCATTAAGTTTTTTCAGTTATATCGAACAAAGATTAGGGAAAGGATAGGTCCATTAAAAACTGAGACAGGTCAGATAACGGATAGTGTCGAAGAGATGAGTAGTATTTTTAATAAATGTTTTATCTCTGTATTACTAAAGAGGAATTTAATACTATGCTTTCAGCCGAACAAGTCTATGTTGGGTGGGGGCGAGGATAGGTTGAGTAGTTTAGCAGTTACCAGGGAGGATGTTATTAAACAAATAGTAAAACTCAAACCAAACAAATCCCCAGGACTGTATGATGATTTTGCCAGGGTGCTTATAGAATGCAAAGAGGAGCTTTCCGAGCCACTGCCTACCATATTTAATAAATCAATAGAGTCAAGCAGAGTGCCAGAGTCGTGGAAGGTTGCTAATGAGGTACCAATTTTTAAGAAAGGAGATAGATCACTTGCATCAAACTATCGGCCCATTAGCTTAACGTCTATTGTGGGAAAGTTACGTGAATCGATAATTGCAAATATATTTCGTCTTCATCTTGAAGAACGTAAATTAATAAATGATTCGCAAAATGCTTTTACAAATGGCCGTTCATGTTTAACAAATTTGTTATCATTTTATTCCTATATAGTTGAGGAAGTTGATAGTGGTAAGGTTTGTGATGCTGTGTACCTTGACTTTAGCAAAGCTTTTGATACAGTGCCCAATTCAAGACTGATTAAAAAGATAGAGACTCATGGTATTTGGCGCTATAGACTCATGGTGCTATATTAAGTTAGATTAGGGCATGGCTATACCAAAGAAAACAGAAAGAGTATAAATGGCGTTAAGTCTGAGTGGGAAAATGTTGTAAGTGGAGTGCCTCAAGGCTCTGTCCTGGGACCTCTGTTGTTTATAATATATATAAATGATTTAGATTCAGGTTTGAGTAGCAACATTTGCAAATTTGCCAATGATACAAAACTCGATAGGCAAATAAACACCGAAGAAGACTCACTGTCACTTCAAGTCGATCTAAACTGGGTTTTGAAATGGTCAAAAGATTGGCAGATGCAATTTAATGCCGGTCCGTCTGACATTAAAATTCCGGTCTGCCTGTCCGGACTGGCAGGCATCCCTTATTTTTAGCAGTCCATGTTGATGTTGTCTCAGATGGTTTTTGTGAAGTAACTTGACAATTTCAGAATGGTCTTGTCAGTTAGTTTTCCTTTACCTTTGACCAGTGTCATTCGTCTGGTCTTCCTTTTTGACTCCTTCACTTCACCAGCTTTTTTCTGGAAGTTTTGAATCAGCGTAGCAAGTCTCTTGCTGAAGTGTGGTACAGCACACTTCAGCCATTTCTACCTTTACTTCTCCATATGGTCGAGCACCATTGTTCATTCCACAAACTTTATTGTATGCAGAAGGGTCATCGCCACCCACGAAGGTAGTATACTTGAGTTTGATTTTTGTGATCGACCCCTACATCAACACCGAAGTATCCGCTTCCATAGTTTTCACACTGTCATTGTAGTTCTTATCACAATGTGGTAGATGTTCAGCTATGGCATTGTCAAACTGGGCCTGGGTTATTTTTCCATTTTTGTTTCATACACTTGAATATTTGACACTGCTTGCAGTTTTTGCAGAAAACATTGAGGTCCACAACTATGCCTATGAATATTCCCACAACAAAAGCAGTGCCAATTTGTGAATGATGGTCTCTTGTATGTCAGGATCTGTCAAACGACACATCAATGTCAAGGAAGCCATCTATTGGGTCTCTATTTAAGTGGTTTTGTAATGGTCAAATATGATAGTGCGAGTGTTTTCTTGCACTTTCACCCATCTCATATTAGCCGCATCTCTTACATGATTCTGCCACCTGCTATACTCCAGCTGTGACACAATTCATTCTATTTAGGGCATACATACTCTTGTAAAATATGTGTCCTTGGTCATTTAACATGTTGGAGTACACTAATATCATCAAATTCTCATGATTTTTGATCAATGCTCGTGAAATTGTAATATTACAGTGACTACAGATTTTGGTCACTTGCACATCATGTTGATCAATCTTGACTGTATGACGTTGTGCATTATGTGAGCAATACTCATATATATAATTATCATCTAGGTACTTTTCAAGCTTTCTATCTGTCACCACTAGCACTGTCTCACGTGAACTTATTTTAAAAATAATTTCCTCCCACTCACTGTCACTGCCATCTGTTTCTTCTGTTTCATCTGTTACTCTGTTATATATATGTATATATATATATATATATATATATATATATATATATATATATATATATATATATATATATATATATATGTCGTACCTAGTAGCCAGAACGCACTTCTCAGCCTACTATTCAAGACCCGATTTGCCTAATAAGCCAAGTTTTCAAGAATTAATTGTTTTCCGACTACCTAACCTACCTAACCTAACCTAACCTAACTTTTTCGGCTACCTAACCTAACCTAACCTATAAAGATAGGTTAGGTTAGGTTAGGTAGGGTTGGTTAGGTTCGGTCATATAACTACGCTAATTTTAACTCCAATAACAAAAAATTGACCTCATACTTAATGAAATGGGTAGCTTTATCATTTCATAAGAACAAAAAAAGAGAAAATATATTAATTCAGGAAAACTCGGCCTATTAGGCAAAACGAGCCTTGCATAGTAGGCCGAGAAGTGCGTTCTGGCTACTAGGTACGACATATATATATATATATATATATATATATATATATATATATATATATATATATATATATATATATGTATATATATATATATATATATATATATATATATATATATATATATATATATAAATATATATATATATATATATATATATATATATATATATATATATATATATATATATATATATATATATATATAGGATTACTGCTATTATTGCAAGCTTATTGCTTCCTTTGGCAGGAACAATTGAAAAGGAAGCAAGAATTAGTTCTAGCAAACCAGTACATGTTGTTGATGCCAGCCTCAACCATGAGGAATATTTTGTGTCATCATCCATGTATATACCTGGTGCACCAGGCCTACCATACAATAAGATAAGGCTTCCCAATGTTAATTACTAATATATGTAGCTTAATTAATACTGTATTTTTGATTAACTGCATATCTAAATTTGATAAACCCCCCCTGATGTGTAAGGAGATCCATTTGTGAGAATTTGCAGATATGCAGTCCATTTAAACTATCACCCAATTTGCTATCGAAATATATAAATGAACACAAATTCTATATAAATTCATATAAATTACAATAAATATAAATCTCACTGTCGGTTCCCCACAGTCGGCACTGACCCATCAACGGCAGTGTGTTGCACTGTGGTGGGCACTGTCCCATCAACGGGAGTAGATCATTGCCCCATCAACGGTAGTAGGTTGCTCTGTGGTGGGCACTGCCCCATCAACGGCAGTAGATTGCACTGTCGTGGGCACTGCCCCAACAACGGCAGTAGGTGACACTATAATGGCGTCTCCTTAGGGCTAAAGGCAGTCTCTGATGGTCGTGAAAGGCATGGAAGGCGTCACGCCGCTCACAGCTGACGCACCTAGGCCTCCTCGATCCTCACTCTTGCCTTGTTTTAGCTAAATCGGCATTTTGTCGCTGATAAGCAAGGCGAGCGTTTGCCGCTTATGCGTATCGTAATTTTTGAGTCTTCGATTTGCATGGCACTGTGCAGTAGATGCAACAAATGCGATATTCCAGGGAGATTGTTGAGAGTGCGTCGACAATAGTTCCACACACAACAGGGCACAGCATGTGACTGGTGTGCTGAGCTCCCTTTCCTTACTTCTCTAGCACGAGACAGTTGCTAATGAGTTTATATTTATTATTTATGCATAAGCAGTTATTTTCTACGTTATTACAAAAAATTGACGTTTAGAACGTATGCAGCAATACCCTTTGTTATGATCTCAGCCTGCAGGAGAAACGAGTCTCCCTCCTTGAGAGTTATTCATCAAGCCTGATCTGATTAGAAGGTCTAGCAAATATTGAGGTGATAACCCATATGTAAAATAGTTGCTTGGATATATATAACAATTTAAGGTTATGGGCAATGAAGAAGAAAACAGATAAATGACTGGCTAGGAGATGTGGACATTTTGCTGGAGGCGTGAGGCTCGCTTCTGGAGGGGCTTTGACCTCACTTGAGTGCCAGACATCGCAGGGGAAGGCCACGCTCCATTGAGCTCCCGTCAGAAGAGAACCCCTAGTGATATATCTCGAAGAGAAGAGAAGTGTGCAGACGTGCCAGCTGTGGAACTGAGCTGGGAACGTTGTGGTCTCAAGTCCTGGTCGAAGGGGAGAGTTTTAAACCGCCCAGAGGCATTATTGTGGGCCGTGGAAGCGCCTTGACCAAGCTCTGTCAGAGGGATAGCGCCCTCGACCAGACGATCTGTGGTAAGCACGATATACGCCAGTTCATAGTGATTGCTTGTAGGTGGTCGTGTGCCCAGCGACAGTAGCAACAGTTATTGATAAGTTAGACATGTTTTAATAAGGCAGAAAGCCTGAAATAAGAGAGTGGAGAGGGAGGAACACGGAGCGACGTCCGTCCCCTCTGAGCGCTGGCAGGCAACTGAGTGAGCCCGGCTCCCGACGACGAAGGCCCCTCCCTGAGTGAGTGAAGCGGAGTGAGTGAGGACCCCCGCCGGGCGAGGTGGAGTATGGACCCGTCCAAAGCGGGGGAGTCCACTCTCACTGTATGTAGAGGACAGATAGAGGTTTGAGGCAAACATATTGTGTGATTATTTGCGTTTTTGTGTTAAAGGGGAAACAATTTTATTGGAGTGTCGATGGGTTGCAGGTTTGTCTTTGGGGAAGAAGTTGACTGAGAACTTCGAAGCCAGCACAGATGAAGTAGTTGATGAGACTCCAAGGTAGTGGAGGCGAGGACCTCGAGCTGTGAGGAGAAGTAGTGAAGAGGAGTGTCACGTGCTTCTGTAGAGGTGGTGAAGCACCATAGTTGCTCGAGGGAACTTCATGGTGTAGCAGCCTGGAGGAGCTGCAGAAGATCCTGGTAGTGAAGCCCGGAAGAACCTGATGATACCAGGGTAGTGAACTTCCAGAGGTGGAAGGGAAGTTCTGGTGGATTTCTTGTAGGGAGTTGATAGTGTTTGGTTGTCATTAGTATGCAAGACGCAGTGAGAGGTGAGTGATTGTTTGCAGTGTTACGTCAAGGAGTGTTTTATACTGAAGTTTAGAGTTACAGTCGTAGGCTGGATTACCTACAGATGTATGTGTTCTAGGGCTGATAGAGTGATCGATTGATCATTGTTGTGTATCAAGGAACATTTATACTGATACGTGTTATTGCATTCATATGCTGATTTTCTTTGTACACATTTATAGATACATATATATATTCTCTAGCTGATGCTGCAACAGTGTATGTAGACTTGATCAACTTAAGGAGGTTGATAGTATCAGGTGGTGAACCAGGAGATAGGATACCACTTGATAAGCTGATAATAGAGTTCTGATGGTGTTGGAGTGCAACCTGGTTGTAATATTATAGAGTATAGGATTCATTATTATTATATGTGTGTATGTATCGTGTATGTGCTTTGTCCAGTAAATGTATCCCAATTTGCTGGTGTTTGCCCTTGTCCTAGTGAGGCTTCCCAGGAGGTAGTATAGAAGGAGAGAGAGAGAGAAAGAACCAAGAACCACTGCTCTGGACAGAGTAGAAGGTAATACTAGTAAGTCATAGGGGATTGAGGAGATCACATCTGATAAGGAGAGAGTGGGGAGTCACAGCGGCTCGAGTGGGTGTGTGCACGTGACAACGAGGCTAAGCGTTGGAGCCGCATCCCCTAAACGTGTGACGTTGAGCCCCTCTCCAAGAGCCAGAGTGCCAAGGGTGATCTCCTAGTATAAGCACTCTACCGAGTTGTGGGTTGGGTTGTCCATAGAGAAGGATCAACGACGACAACACCAACCAACCCACAGTCTATAATACCTTCCACACCCCAGAGCCGCAGGCCACCAGATTCTGCACAATTGTAGCTGCAAACTTTCCAAAAAAACAAAAGCTTTCATCCTGAAAATAATCGGTTTCCACCATGTTGTTGCCAGAACTACGTAGAATTTGTACATATATTTATCAGTATTTTATGTTTTTTTTCGATTTTCTTCAGCTTTGTGCCCCCCTGAATACGAATGGTATGTGCAATTATCGATTCATGTAACTTTTCCACAATAGACGTTAAGCTAATTGGCCGATAGTTTGACGCAAGAGATCAATCTCATTTCTCGAAAATTGGCACCACATTACCAACCTTCCATGACTCTCGCACTCTGCCTGACTCTATTTATTAAATATGGTAGACAGTAGCTCGTAAAGCTCCTCGTTGCATTCCTTAAGCACCTTGGCAAATACTTCGTTCTGCCTTGGGGATTGGTTTGGCTTGAGTTTCACTATTTGTTAAATACCATCCTCCATGGTAACTGCTAAACTAGTCAACCTGTTCTCTTATCCACCTAAATAGACTTGTTCGGCTGAATGCATAATGTTCAGTTTATCTTTAGTAAATACAGATAACATTTTTAATACGAATACTACACATCTCTTCGTCATTTTCAGTTATCTGACCTGTCTCAGTTTTTAATGGACCTATCCTTTCACTAATCTTTGTTCGATATAACTGAAGAAACCCTTTAGGATTTCTTTTTGCTTGCTCTGCTATGCGAACTTCATAGATTCTTTTTGCCCTCCTTATCTCTTGTTTTTAACATTTCTAACCAGTTGGACGAATTCTTGTTATAAACTTACTTCCCCATTCCGAATCCTTTTATACCAAGCTCTCTTTCTACCTATAAGGTTCTTTAGATGCATTGTTTTCCATATCGGGCCATTATTATTCATAAGAACATAAGAACAAAGCTAACTGCAGAAGGACCATTGGCCCAAATGAGGTTGCTCCTATTTATAACCACCCAATCCCACTCAATCCTGTTCAATTTGTATGGTATACTATGTTCCTGTCCTTTGTTTAGAATATTTTTATATAAGTTATATTTTGAATCCACATCAAAATCCCTTTTTACATCACCCATCGCTGGGTTTAGGTCTTACTCCATGACGAGCCAAAATCACCCATCACCCCCCCCCCCACCATGCCCAGGAATTTTCCAATCTATTTCACCCAAAAAAATTCTTAGACCATTAAAATCAACTTTTCTAAAATCTGGCCCTTTAACATAACTTTATCTTACAAATGTATTTATTCTATGCTAAATCTTATTTCTTTGTGATCACTGTTCCATAGCTCACTCCCCATTTCGATTTCATTAATATGTGTTTCACTTTTAGTTAACACCGAGTCTAAAATATTATTTTCCAGCATTGGTTGCCTAATGTGTTGCTTAAGAAAGCAATCATCAATTAATTCAAGAAAATCGTCTGCTTCATTATTCCCAGTTCTGTTAGTCAAGTATATTCCACAAAAATTAGTCACCTATGACACAAATACTGTTTGACCTAAATGCTCTAGATATTTCATCTCATAGGTGCTTTGCTTACATTCTGTCTAAGTTTGGTGGCCTGTATATATTTCCTATTATATGATTTTTTAGATTTTCATTCAATTCTAGCCAGATAGTTTCTGTGTGTGATTCAGTTCTGATTCCCTCTTTGAGACTACATTTTAAATTTTCCCTAGTATATTTGGCAACCCCCCTCTTCGTTTAATATGTATATATATATATATATATATATATATATATATATATATATATATATATATATATATATATATATATATATATATATATATATATATATATATAAATATATATATATATATATATATATATATATATATATATATATATATATATATATATATATATATATATGTCGTACCTAGTAGCCAGAACGCACTTCTCAGCCTACTATGCAAGGCCCGATTTGCCTAATAAGCCAAGTTTTCCTGAATTAATATATTTTCTCTAATTTTTTTCTTGTGAAATGATAAAGCTACCCATTTCATTATGTATGAGGTCAATTTTTTTTTATTGGAGTTAAAATTAACGTAGATATATGATCGAACCTAACCAACCCTACCTAACCTAACCTAACCTATCTTTATAGGTTAGGTTGGGTTAGGTAGCCGAAAAAGTTAGGTTAGGTTAGGTTAGGTAGGTTTGGTAGTCGAAAAACAATTAATTCATGAAAACTTGGCTTATTAGGCAAATCGGGCCTTGCATAGTAGGCTGAGAATTACGTTCTGGCTACTAGGTACGACATATATATATATATATATATATATATATATATATGTTTCATTGAATATGACCGCATATTCTGTATTTATTATTTTCTGGTTTAGGGCTTCTATCCCTCTAACTATTTTCTTAGCATCAGGGCTTAATTGAAATAGGAGTTCTCCAAAACTCATTTTCGTACTTTTAAGGTGAAGAAAAGAAGTGATTTACTATAGAGTGTATTTACACTTATTTGTATAATTTGCACGACGTTTCGAACCTCCATGGTTCATTTTCAAGTGAACAGATCTTACAATACTAGTTGATTTTATACCCGCATTAGGTCAGGTGATAATACAATGAAGGTGAAAACATGGGGGATACATAAGGGATAAACATAGGGGCTGCAGAAGGCTTATTGGCCCATACGAGGCATCTCCAATCTAAACACAAAGATTAGGGGCCATATCACCCGGATTTAAAAAATTGTTGTAGGGCATTCATAATTTATTATCCTGATACATGTGAAAGGTGCTGCACCTAGGCCAAGTTTCAGCATCTCAGCCTAAATAGAGACGGAGAAAAAAAAACAAAACAAAAAAAAAGACGAATTTTTCAACCATGTTCAAAAAATTTCACAGCCCACAATTGTGAACCAAAATCATTTATAAGACACTCAGCTATGACCTTACTATATAATAAAGATTTGCATGTGACATTATTATCCCAGATGTATTTAGTGCAATAATACAGATTTTATAAAAGTTTCCCAAAAACGTATGCAACAAAATGAGGTGTATCATTATTTATAAAATCAATAAATCTACGTAGATAAGAATAATGACATGCGTTTATAGAGGCGTATTTTCTACATATAATGTGCAAGTTTCATGTAAATAGAATAATAAATAAAGGCTGTGAAATTTTATCTAGTTTTAAAAGTTGGAGTTGCGTAGCGCGCTCTCAAAGTCTACTGAACCTGCGGTCACTCGTGAGTGGTGATTTACGCATTGCGGCCAGCTCATATGGAGAGCTCGCATGCATCTAGCTGTCAATGCTTCTCTCTTGTTCGTTTGGTAAGTCATATTGCAGTACAAATAGCTAAAAATCCAAAAATAGCATGTTCTGGGAGATATTGTGTGAGCGCGTCAGCATACATCCTCTCTCCATGAGAGACACGCAGTCACTGACTGCACTACCCTCGTGTCAGACCATATGTTGTGTTGCCATATGGTTAGTTTATATTCATTTTATGCATAACATGTTATTTTCAACGCTATTACGAAAAATAAGACATCTACAACGTAAGATACAATACCCCGCGGCGTACTCACGGCGCGAGGACCAGATTCACGAAAGTTGCAGCGGGAAATTTGACTCTAATTACGTTATTTTTCAAGATATCATTAAACGGTTTGGACCACAGTGTTGCCAGAACGTTGTAGTATTTTTCGTAATTTTTCGTAAATATTCCATTTTTCATCGGATTTTCGGGTGACATGGCCCCTTAATCCAGTGTAATTGGCCTGTTATGTTGGACATTGTCTTCTGTGTTGGCATCGATATGTTCTTGTCTTGTCCTTACTCTCATGGTGGGTAGAGTAAATAGTTCCGTGATTTGGGTATTCATGGTAGGTCGCTCTATTCTTATGTGAATTGCCAATTCACATAAGAATATATATATATATATATATATATATATATATATATATATATATATATATATATATATATATATATATATATATATATATATATATATATATATATATATATATATGTCGTACCTAATAGCCAGAACGCACTTCTCAGCCTACTATTCAAGGCCCGATTTGCCTAAAAAGCCAAGTTTTCATAAATTAATGTTTTTTCGTCTACCTAACCTACCTAACCTAACCTAACCTAGCTTTTTTTGGCTACCTAACCTAACCTTACCTATAAATATAGGTTAGGTTAGGTTAGGTAGGGTTGGTTAGGTTCGGTCATATATCTACGTTAATTTTAACTCCAATAAAAAAAAATTGACCTCATACATAGAGAAAAGGGTTGCTTTATCATTTCATAAGAAAAAAATTATAGTAAATATATTAATTCAGGAAAACTTGGCTTATTAGGCAAATCGGGCCTTGAATAGTAGGCTGAGAAGTGAGTTCTGGCTACTAGGTACGACATATATATATATATATATATATATATATATATATATATATATATATATATTTCTTGATGCTTCTATATTGGAGCAGAGTCTTGAGGTGGGTAGAATATAGTTGTGCATTAATTGGCTGTTGATTGCTGGTGTTGACTTTTTAATCTGTAGTGCCTCGCAAACATCAAGCCGCCTGCTATCGCTGTATCTATCAATGATTTCTGTGTTGTTTGCTAGGATTTCTCTGGCGATGGTTTGGTTGTGGGAAGAGATTATATGCTCCTTAATGGAGCCCTGTTGCTTATGCATCGTTAAACGCCTAGAAAGAGATGTTGTTGTCTTGCCTATATACTGGTTTTTTTGGAGCTTACAGTCCCCTAGAGGGCATTTGAAGGCATAGACGACATTGGTCTCTTTTAAAGCGTTCTGCTTTGTGTCTGGAGAGTTTCTCATGAGTAGGCTGGCCGTTTTTCTGGTTTTATAGTAAATCGTCAGTTGTATCCTCTGATTTTTGTCTGAAGTGTGACGGTATCGCGTTGGTGTTCGGCTGTTTCAAAAGCTAGGGGTATGGCCTCGTCACATATAGAAACAAAAAGAGAAAATCTGGAACTTCGTCTGTGGTAAGGTAATGAGAAGACACACAAAACACAAGTAAATTTAACAATGAAATTTTAATTACGTTAGAAAAGCAAAACATGAATAAAATGGACATAAAATTCGTATCATAAAATCAATCAATCAAAATAATAAGAATAATCAAATGAGAAAATGAAAAGTTACGTTAAGACAAGTGAGTAATAACAAGTGAACAATATACAATCAGATAATAGGTGCAGGAATATTGGCTTTAAGCTGCCACCTCTCTTAGTACACGTAAGCCAGAGCTTAGTCTACCAACGAGACGTGTTAACTTGTTGAAAGCACTGGATATTCTGAGGTCTGTAGGTCGTGTGGCCCCCGACATCAGGTAGTGTGGCGGGTGGAGGGCAGGTGCAACTGGACACGCAGCCAATCAGCGATGAGCAGGCGACGGACAGGTAGTTTGGTGGTTCGAGGTGGCGGGGGGAGCAGGTGTTCGTGGTGCGAATACGTTTGCTCTCTGGCAAACCTTGGTGTTGTATTTGTTGGATATTTCTTCCATATTAGTTGTATATAGCGACGAACTAGGAGAGAAGAGCAGGCTCAATCTCTTGAAGGAGATTATCGTCACAGTAGGGATAACGTTTCTATTAACAATATCTTTCACGACCCTTTCCTCCGTTTTATGAGCTGTGGAAAAGAAGTTCCTGTAAAATAGTCTAATAGGGGGTATAGGTGTTGTGTTAGTTGTCTCTTCAGAGGTTGCATGGCGTTTCACTTTCCTTCTTATGATGTCTTCGACGAAACCATTGGAGAAGCCGTTGTTGACTAGGACCTGCCTTACCCTACAGAGTTCTTTGTCGACTTGCTTCCATTCTGAGCTGTGGCTGAGAGCACGGTCGACATATGCGTTAACAACACTCCTCTTGTATCTGTCTGGGCAGTCGCTGTTGGCATTTAGGCACATTCCTATGTTCGTTTCCTTAGTGTAGACTGCAGTGTGGGAACCTCCGCTCTTTTCCATGACTGTTACATCTAGAAAGGGCAGCTTCCCATCCTTTTCCATCTCGTAAGTGAAACGCAGCACGGAACTCTGCTCAAATGCCTCCTTCAGCTCCTGCAGATGTCTGACATCAGGTACCTGTGTAAAAATGTCGTCAACATACCTGCAGTATATGGCCGGTTTCAAGTTCATGTCGACTAAGACTTTTTGCTCGATGGTACCCATGTAGAAGTTTGCAAAAATCGAAAAAAGAATCGAAAAAAGATCGAAAAAAATCGTGTTAGAATTATTAATCTTACTTTTTCGGTCATATTTAATAATATATATATATATATATATATATATATATATATATATATATATATATATATATATATATATATATATATATATATATATATATGTCGTACCTAGTAGCCAGAACGCACTTCTCAGCCTACTATGCAAGGCCAGATTTGCCTAATAAGCCAAGTTTTCCTGAATTATTATATTTTCTCTAATTTTTTTCTTATGAAATGATAAAGCTACCCATTTCATTATGTATGAGGTCAATTTTATTTTATTGTAGTTAAAATTAACGTAGATATATGACCGAACCTAAGCAACCCTACCTAACCTAACCTAACCTATCTTTATAGGTTAGGTTGGGTTAGGTAACCGAAAAAGGTAGGTTAGGTTAGGTTAGGTAGGTTAGGTCGTCGAAAAAAACATTAATTCATGAAAACTTGACTTATTAGGCAAATCGGGCCTTGCAAAGTAGGCTGAGAAGTGCGTTCTGGCTACTAGGTACGACATATATATATATATATATATATATATATATATATATATATATATATATATATATATATATATATATATATATATATATATATATATATATATATATATATATATATATATATATATATATATATATATATATGGCATAATTTGCTACTGTTTGGCAATATTTGCTTTGGCGTACCTGCAAGAGGAAGCAAGTCACTAGCCTCATCAGTCACTAGGGCAATAAATAATTTCCCCCAGAGCTGACAACTTGATCCCCATTCCTCCTCAACGCAAAAACCGTCGTGGCAGACCCAAGAGTTCCAATGACAATTTTAAACTAGGAACACAAGTGACCAAAAAAATTGAAGAGGGCAACACAGTAGGAGCAATTAGGTTACTTACCAGCGAAGACACAATCGCCCCTAGAAACACCACTACCGCCAACTCGCTGAGAGAGAAGCACCCTCCTAGAGTACCATGGGAACCCACTGCTCGGGACACAAATGCCCCAGACATGGGATCTCTATTCCTCCAAGCGTCAGAGGTATACAAAGCCATCATGTCATTTCCGCCAGGCTCGGCAGGGGGATACACTGGAGTAAGACCTCAGCACCTCAAGGAGATGGTAAACCCAGTTCTCGGAGAAGTTGCCGAGACACTCTTGTCAGAGATCACGAAGTTTGTCTACGACTGCCTCTCTGGGTTGATCCCAGATACAATTAAACCCTTTTTCTTTGGAGCATCCCTTTGTGCCTTCAAGAAGAAAGATGTTGGAGTCAGACCCATTGCCGTGGGTAACACACTTCGGCTCCTTGTTGCTAGGGCAGCTGTCAGAAAAATTAGCATAGACGCTGCGACGATGCTTCGACCCCATCAACTAGGTTTTGGTGTCCCCCATGGCTGTGAAGCAGCAGCTCATGCAGCACGAGCCTATATCAAGCACCTCCCAGAAAATAAGGCATTAATTAAATTAGACTTTAAAAATGCCTTCAACCAGGTAAAAAGGGATGTGGTACTGGAAGCAGTTCGAACAAGCTTTCCTTCTCTACTCCCCTTCGTCTCAGCAGGGTACAGTAGGGAATCGACGCTGCTGTTTGGGGAACATGAAGTTGTTTCTGCAGAAGGTGTCCAGCAGGAAGACCCACTTGCCCCTTTTCTTTTTTGCATTGCTGTTAAAGAGGTCACAAGCAGGTTGACCAGCGAACTCAACATCTGGTTCCTGGACGATGGCACCCTGGCAGGGACACAGGAGTCCCTGCTAGAAGATCTACAGCTGGTAAAATCTAAGGGAGAGGAGATAGGACTCACCCTAAACCCATTAAAGTGTGAAATCATCTCATCTAGCCAACCAACCATAGATGCAGTGCGAACCATATTGCCAGGAGCCCAAGTGTTCGCTCCCACTGACAGTGTGCTGCTAGGGGCACCTCTGGGCTCGAGCGCCATTGAGGTAGTCCTCGAAGAAAAGCTGAACGACCTGAGGAGGATGGAGGGAAGAATAGGGGCTTTGGACGCCCACGATGCTTTGTACCTTCTCACAAGGTGCCTGGCTTTGCCCAGACTGACCTATTTTCTAAGGTGTGCTCCCTCCTTCGACAGCCCAAAATTAACAGAATATGACACACTCCTAAGGTCAATAGGTCACTCCTAAGGTCACACTCCTAAGTGTTAAACCTCTCCCTGCAAGATGACCAATGGGACCAAGCAACGCTCCCAGTTAGACTCGGGGGAATAGGTATTCACAAGGCGACACAGTTAGCATTGCCAGCATTTTTATCCTCGACCAGTGCAACAGGTGAATTAGTTAAGGAAATACTACCGGAACACCTAAGAGACTCCATTGGGATTCATGATCCCAAATTCGAGGAAGGAGCCGGTCAGTGGGACACTCGTCAACTCTCATCCTCGACCGACTTCTCCAAATGACTGCAAACAGTCCAAATGGGATAGCCCCATAGTGGAGAACATCGCCACATCATTGCTGGAGGCAGCTTCCAGGAAGGACAAAGCGCGTCTTCTAGCTGTGCAAGCGCCCCATGCCGGGGACTTCCTGTTGGCAGTCCCTAATTCCGCCTTGGGTACCTGCCTGGACCATCGGACCCTAAGTATTGGTGTTGCTCTGCGCCTTGCCGCCCCTATCTCCACCGAGCACCGGTGTATTTGCGGCCATGCACGGGCAGACCAATACGGCAGCCATGGTCTCATCTGTCGTAGGACACAGGCAAAGATTGCCAGACATGAAGCAGTCAATGACATCATCAAGAGAAGTTTGGCTTCAGCTGGGTGCCCAGCACAAAGGGAACCTCAGTTGTGCAGACCTGACAACAGTCAAAAACGCCCAGATGGAGTCACCCTGCAGCCGTGGAGGGAAGGTAAACAGGTCGTGTGGGACTACACGTGTGCATCCACATTGGCTGATACCTATCTACCTTACAGCGCAGCTGAGGGAGGCGGGGCGGCCACCTTCAGGGAGACCCAGAAAACTAACAAGTACAGGGACCTAGAATGTTGTTACAGGTTCGTGCCAATAGGCTCTGAGACTCTGGGCGCCTGGGGTATATGTGCACTTAAGTTCCTGAAGGAGCTGGGCGAGGAGCTCATTGGGAAGACTAGAGACCCAAGAGCGACCAGTTTTATGTTCCAGCGCCTCAGTGTCGCTGTTCATAGGGGAAATGCGTGCTGTATCTTGGGTACGCAACCGACCCCCGAGGAGCTGGACTAGGTCTTCGAACACTGATTGGTATATTGTTATATAAGTGTGTGTTTTCTGTAAACTGTAGCATTGCAATAAAATCAAATAAAAAAAAATAATAGTGGTGGTAGGAGAGGAAAAGATTAAAGTATTCAGTGTGAATCCACAAGGTCTTCTCTGAACACTATTTATTTTCTTCTTTGACGATGTGGATCCCTTTAATAAGCCAAGTTTTCATCAATTAATTTTAATATTTTTTTAATTTATTAATTAAATTAATGAATTAATATTAATTAATATTTAAATATATATATATATATATATATATATATATATATATATATATATATATATATATATAATTAATTAATAATTAATTAATACTATTAATTAAATAATTAATTAATTAATATTAATTAATATTTTATTTTATATATATATATGTATATATATATATGTATATATGTATATATATATATGTATATATATATATATGTATATATATATATGTATATATATATATATATATATATATATATATATATATATATATATATATATATATATATATATATATATATATATATATATATTCGTACCAAGTAGCCAAAACGCACTTCTCAGCCTACTATGCAAGGCCCGATTTGCCTAATAAGCCAAGTTTTCATGAATTAATTGTTTTTCGACTACCTAACCGACCTAACCTAACCTAATCTAACTTTTTCGGCTACCTAACCTAACCTAACCTATAAAGATAGGTTAGGTTATGTTAGGTAGGGTTGGTTAGGTTCGGTCACATATCTACGTTAATTTTAACTCCAATAAAAAAAATTGACCTCATACATAATGAAATGGGTAGCTTTATCATTTCATAAGAAAAAAATTAGAGAAAATATATTAATTCATGAAAAATTGGCTTATTAGGCAAATCGGGCCTTGCATAGTAGGCTGAGAACTGCGTTCTGGCTACTAGGTACAACATATATATATATATATGTATATATATATATATATATATATATATATATATATAACTGAAAACTCACACCCCAGAAGTGACTCGAACCCATACTCCCAGGAGCAACGCAACTGGTATGTACAAGACGCCTTAATCCACTTGACCATCACGACCGGACATAATGAGGTGATAGCCGAAGCTATTTGAACCACCCCACCGCCGGCACTCGGATGGTAATCTTGGGCATAGCATTTTACCAAATCACCTCATTCATTGGGGCACACGTGAGGAACACAAATGCGAACAAGCCTGAATGGTCCCCAGGACAATATGCAACTGAAAACTCACACCCCAGAAGTGACTCGAACCCATAGTCCCAGGAGCAACGCAACTAGTATGTACAAGACGCCTTAATCCACTTGACCATCATGACCGGACATAATGAGGTGATAGCCGAAGCTATTTGAACCACCCCACCGCCGGCACTCGGATGGTAATCTTGGGCATAGCATTTTACCAAATCACCTCATTCTTTGGGGCACACATGAGGAACACAAATGCGAACAAGCCTGAATGGTCCCCAGGACAATATGCAACTGAAAACTCACACCCCAGAAGTGACTCGAACCCATACTCCCAGGAGCAACGCAACTGGTATGTACAAGACGCCTTAATCCACTTGACCATCACGACCGGACATAATGAGGTGATAGCCAAAGCTATTTGAACCACCCCACCGCCGGCACTCGGATGGTAATCTTGGGCATAGCACTTTACCAAATCACCTCATTCTTTGGGGCACACGTGAGGAACACAAATGCGAACAAGCCTGAATGGTCCCCAGGGCAATATGCAACTGAAAACTCACACCCCAGAAGAGACTCGAACCCATTCTCCCAGGAGCAACGCAACTGGTATGTACAAGATGCCTTAATCCACTTGACCATCACGACCGGACATAATGAGGTGATAGCCGAAGCTATTTGAACCACCCCACTGCCGGCACTCGGATGGTAATCTTGGGCATAGCATTTTAGCAAATCACCTCATTCTTTGGGGCACACATGAGGAACACAAATGCGAACAAGCCTGAATGGTCCCCTGGACAATATGCAACTGAAAACTCACACCCCAGAAGTGACTCGAACCCATACTCCCAGGAGCAACGCAACTGGTATGTACAAGACGCCTTAATCCACTTGATCATCACGACCGGACATAATGAGGTGATAGCCGAAGCTTTTTGAACCACCCCACCGCCGGCACTCGGATGGTAATCTTGGGCATAGCATTTTACCAAATCACCTCATTCTTTGGGGCACACGTGAGGAACACAAATGCGAACAAGCCTGAATGGTCCCCAGGACAATATGCAACTGAAAACTCCCACCCCAGAAGTGACTCGAACCCATACTCCCAGGAGCAACGCAACTGGTATGTACAAGACGCCTTAATCCACTTGACCATCACGACCGGACATAATGAGGTGATAATCGAAGCTATTTGAACCACCCCACCGCTGGCACTCGGATGGTAATCTTGGGCATAGCATTTTACCAAATCACCTCATTCTTTGGGGCACACGGGAGGAACACAAATGCGAACAAGCCTGAATGGTCCCCAGGACAATATGCAACTGAAAACTCACACCCCAGAAGTGACTTGAACCCATACTCCCAGGAGCAACGCAACTGGTATGTACAAGATGCCTTAATCCACTTGACCATCACGACTGGACATAATGAGGTGATGCGCTGAAAAAGATAGCTGGCAGCTCTAGGGTCCCTTGTTGTTTCAATGAGCCTAGAACCGAGTTCCTTAAAAAACTGGTGGCACTTTTACCCCAGGCTCCGAGTGTCTCGGAGCCCCCATTGCTCCTGATCAGAAGCAATGGGGACAAAATTGTAGTGGTGATCCAGTTCTCTGTACTTACGAGATTTGGCTGCTTCTCTGTGGGTGGCAGCGCCACCTGGTTGTGCAACACTGAGGTTAATGTAGGTGTTAGCCAGGGTTGATACGTATGTGTAGTCCCATACCAACTGCTTGCCATTCTTCCAGGGGTTCACTGTGATACCATCCGGGCGACCAATAAGAGCATCAGAGTTACGGGGCGTTAGGTAGCGGGGCTCTCTTTCAGCTGGGCATCCAGCTGTGCTGAGGCTCCTCTTGATGATGTCGTTAACTTCACTGTGCCTCGAGTGCCATCCTCCTGTGCTTTGGCAGAGTAGGCCATGGTGGCCGTACCTGTCAGCCACCACATCGCCGCAAATACACCTATATCTGGTGTGGATTGGGGCAGGAAGGCGGAGGGCCACAGCAATTCGGAGGGCATATGGTGTGGGACGCATACCAGTTGCCGACATAGGGGTTGCTAACAGGAAATCCCCTGCATGTGTGGCTGCTACTGCTGTGAGGCGAGCAATGTCGTGTTGTGTTTTTGCAGCACCCAGGCACTCTGCATCAACTTGGTCTACAATGGGGCCATTGGATTTTCTTGTGGGCTTTTGGGGATGGTGGTTGAGGTGATGGGCCTGCACGAGAGGCCCACTCTGTGGCACAGCGTGTAAAATTGGGATCATGTACACCTGCCAGCTGATGTAAGTGGGCAGGTAGAATTTCCTTCACAAGGTCGTTGGATGCTGATAAGGAGGACAGGAAGGCTGGAACAGCGATTTGCGTTGCTGTTCGAACTCCGAGGCCCCCAAGTTTTATGGGAAGAGAGGCTTGTTTCCACTGTAGGTCATCAAGAGAGAGGTTAAGGGCTTTTTCTAGCATTGATTTCAGTAACCGGTCATACTCACTTAGTTTTTGGCTACTGTAAGATGGTGAACACCTCAGAAAGTAGGTTAACCTGGGGAGGGACAGACATCTGGTGATGAGGTAGAGTGCATCATGAGCATCAATATTCTCAATCCTCCCATCCATCCTCTTAAGGTCGGCGATTTTCTTATCAAGGACCTCATCGATGGCTTTCAACCCCCAGGGGAGTTCCTAGGAGTGTGCTGTCTTCAGGTTTAGTTTAATGGATTTTTGGCAGAAGACCCTCTATTCTCTCTACGATGCCCTGGTTGGAATATATTATTTCACATTTAGAAGGGTTCAGGGTGAGGTCTAAAACTGCACCTTGCTCCTGGATTTTTCTGATGTCCTCCAGGAGGGAGTCTTGGGAACCAGCTAGGGTACCATCATCCAAGAACCAGATGTTAAGCTCGCTGGACAGGACCTCTGTGACTTGTTTGATGACTAAGCAGAAAAGGAGAGGAGCAAGGGGGTCACCCTGTTGGACGCCTTCTCGCGAGTCAATTTCATGTTCGCCAAAAAGTAGCTTAAGATCCATACTGTAGCATGAATGTACAAAAGGGTAGAGGGAAGGGAAATGACTATGAACCGCACGGAGTACAGCATCCCTCCGCACCAAATTGAAGGCATTTTTGAAATCTAGCTTGATAAGGGCCTTTTCGTCTGTGATGTTGGCGATGAAGGCTCGAGCTGCATGGGCTGCCGCCTCACACCCTAGTGGAATGCCAAACCCGAGCTGTTTTGGCTTCAGCATGTTGGCCGCTGCATCACTAACTGTTCTTGCAGCTGCCTTTGCGACGAGACGCCGGAGAGAATTGCCCACAGCTATTGGCCTGATCCCTCCATCCTTTTTCTTTAGAGCACAGAGAGATGCTCCAAAAAAGATAGGTCTTATGGTCGCTGGTATGTTGCCAGCTAGACATGTGTTGGTGAATCTGGTTAGTTCCACCAAGAGGTTCTTTGCAATGTCACCCAGTGCAGGATTGAGCATTTCCTTGAGGTGGTTGGGTTTTAGTCCTGTGAACCCACCTGCTGATCCTGTTGGGAAGGACATGGCTGCTTTATGGACCACAGATTCAGCCACCCAGAGAGGTTCTCCTCCGGTAGCCCCCACTTGTACAATGTCGTCCTCACGCGGAGCCCTGGGTGGGTGTTTCTCCCTTAGGGCTTGAGCTGTTGCGGCATCTCTGTCAGCATTTGAGTCCACACTGGTGATGACTCGTATTGCGCCAATAGTGTTTCCTTCTTCTATTTTCTTGGTGACTGATGTTCTGATTTTTGATGTCTCGGATATGCCACTGTTGCTCTTCCTGCCATGGGTGTTTCTCGCGCGAGTGGGAAGGCGCACCTGGTTGTCCTCCCTGGGAAAATCATTTATAGCTTTGATGACTGAGGCAGCTAAGGTTTTGTCTCTCCTTGCAGGGGTGGCTAGACATATGTTTCCAAACATTAGGAGGTTGTGCCATGCTTGGGTTGTTCCAGGAGAGCCGTTGACCTTTCTCAGGAGGACAGATAATTTGGCTGCTGCATGGGCGAGGGCTGCTTTAGGGATGTGTTGCAAGGTTCTGGCTGATGTTGCTTTGATAGCTTCTAATAAGTTTTCTGTGGGAATGAAGGTCTGGGAGGTGTTTTGCCTTACGGGCGGTGTGGGCTGTTGATTGGTGTTCTCGCTGGGAGGGCACCCAGAACCCAAACACCTGGCTCCGTTGTGGTAATGATTGCGCACATTACCGTCACTCGACCGGATATAGCATACCTTGTCACGCGTCGGAGAATTGCCTTGTCATCTGCCTTGTCTACCCCTGCTTGATGGCTCATCTTGGCTTGGAGAAGCCTGACTCTCTGTTGAGAGCTGCGACAAGGGCGGGCGCTGGGCGGGAGGGTGGAGACTGGAGGGTGGGCGGCGCCCACCTGCCAGCGTCGAAAGAACCGGCTCAGGTTTCTTAAAGATTGTCTTGCTGAGCAAGTTCTCCCTCTTTCTTTATCTCACTTTCTCCGGTTCAACACTTCGGGATCACCTTTTCCTGAATATACCCGCCTTCTTCTTCAAGAACTTATTCATGCCACCTCCTTGCAAGTTGACGAGGCTTTTCTAGCTGTTCGTCAACATCAACGCTTTCTGTCCTCTTCTCTTCCCAGTGATCTATGCAATATCATATTTCCATTGCATTTGACACTGCTCACGTCTCCTCTTCCCACCACTCCTCCACACTACACAACAAACTTCAACGCCTGATCTCCAACAGTCCTTGGGCCAAATACTCTCTCTCTGATTGTGTTACCAACCTTTCATCCTACTCTCTTTCTAAGCACCAGCAAGAACTTCTTGGCCTTGGTCTGTCTTTTGCTACTTCCCCTGGCCCACGCTGTGGCATTGATCTCATCAGTTCCTTTGACAGGTTTGTTAATTCTAACTCTAGTACTCTTTCGGACCTGTCTGCCTTTAGAGGGGCCCTTATCCCCGTTCTTGACATCTTGTTTTCTAAAAATCACCACCTTCTTCGTCGCTTCCAGCTTGCCTTTGCCTCTCTGAAATCTAACAGCTCTACTCTTATCCTTCCCTCCGACAAAGGTAATTCGGTGGTTGCCCTTGACCGTGAGGACTACCTCTGAAAAGCAGATGTCTTGCTCTCTGACTCTCGCACTTATGCTCCTCTGACTTCTAACCCTTTGGATCGCCTCAAAACTTCCTTTAACCGCAAACTAAGACACCTCTCTAGTCTTTGCCCTCCTGACTTTGATCTCATTAAACGTTTCCGTGTCATCTGCCCTTCTCTTCCTTATTTCTATGGTCTTCCTAAGACTCATAAATCTGGTGTCCCTCTTCGTCCTATCATTTCTTCACGGGGCTCTGTCAGCTATCCTCTTGCCTCCTGGCTCGCTAAAACTCTGACACCTTACCTTGGCACTTTTTTCCCTGCCCACCTTCGTCACTCTCAGGACTTCATAGAAAGACTGCGCCTGCAGCCCTTTTGTAAGATGCTTAGTCTTGA
Source organism: Procambarus clarkii (assembly GCF_040958095.1). Classification (NCBI taxonomy): domain Eukaryota; kingdom Metazoa; phylum Arthropoda; class Malacostraca; order Decapoda; family Cambaridae; genus Procambarus; species Procambarus clarkii. Next base: position 34,215,128 of record NC_091176.1, read on the forward strand.
TGTCGACTCTCTGTTCACTAATGTTCCGCTCGATGACGTTCTCTCTTTCCTTAGACAGAAGGCGTCAGAAGGCCTCCTTCCTCTCCCGCTTCCCACTGACGTTTTCCTCGATCTCATTAGACTCTGTGTTGACTCTAACTCTTTCTCTTTCAGCGGTAATTATTACACTCAAACTTTCGGTGTCGCTATGGGTTCCCCTCTCTCCCCTGTTCTTGCGAATTTCTACATGGAATACTTCGAAACTGTTCTTCTTCCTTCTATTGATACTCGTCCCTCTCTCTGGCTTCGCTATGTTGATGACATTTTTGCTTTATGGCCTCATGACCTTAATCTTTTCCAGCCTTTCCTCGCCTCTCTTAACAATCTGGCTCCTTCTATCCATTTCAAAGTTGAGTGGGAATCTAATTCCCTCCTTCCTTTTCTTGACGTTCACGTTCACAGCTCTGTGTCTGGGTTCTCTTTCTCTGTCTACCGTAAACCCATGCATAGTGGCATGTATATTCACTTCTTTTCCTAACATCCTCCTTCTGTTAAGAAAAGTGTCCTCGTCTCTCTCTTCCTCCGCTCTCTACGCATCAGCGACCCTCAGTTCCTTGATTCTGAAATTGCCTTTATCTACTAATCATTCTCTCGCCTTGGTTACCATTTGGATTTCATCAACTGTGCCTACTCTCTAGCTAAACGAAATTTCTTTCATCCTAAACCTGCTTCCAACACTAGTAGCACTGTACTATGCCTTTCTTTCATATCTGAACTCAAAACTTTTACCAATACCTTTCGTCCTCTTGACATTAAACTCGCCTTTCGACAAACTAACACACTTCGTAGCAATCTAGTTCACACTGCTCCTCCTGCTTCTAAGGCTGCTGGTGTCTACTCTATTTCCTGTTCATCTTGTCTTCTCCAATACTTTGGCGAAGCTGGCCGTACACTGAATGACAGACTTAAAGATCACAAGAGAAGTGTTAAGTCTGCAGACACTAACAATGCTCTCTTCTGCCATGTGAGGGTTTCTATTCATCCCATTAATTGGTCTTCCTCCAAAATAATCTTTCCTGCCTCTACTCTACACAGACGCCGTCTTGTTGAATCGGCTCTAATACATAATGTACCCAACATGAACTTGAGTCCTGGCTTTGCTGCTGTGGCCTCTTCCCTTTCGGACTCCGATGGTCGTAGCTGGTCCACGGCTCCTGGGTTGCTCCTCGGCGAATGAGGTGATTTGGTAAAATGTTATGCCCAAGATTACCATCCGAGTGCCGGCGGTGGGGGGGTTCAAATAGCTTCGGCTATCACCTCATTATGTCCGGTCGTGATGGTCAAGTGGATTAAGGCATCTTGTACATACCAGTTGCGTTGCTCCTGGGAGTATGGGTTCGAGTCACTTCTGGGGTGTGAGTTTTCAGTTGCATATTGTCCTGGGGACCATTCAGGTTTGCTCGCATTTGTGTTCCTCACGTGTGCCCCAAAGAATGAGGTGATTTGGTAAAATGCTATGCCCAAGATTACCATCCGAGTGCCGGCGGTGTGGTGGTTCAAATAGCTTTGGCTATCACCTTATTATGTCCGGTCGTGATGGTCAAGTGGATTAAGGCGTCTTGTACATACCAGTTGCGTTGCTCCTGGGAGTATGGGTTCGAGTCACTTCTGGGGTGTGAGTTTTCAGTTGCATATTGTCCTGGGGACCATTCAGGCTTGTTCGCATTTGTGTTCCTCACGTGTGCCCCAAAGAATGAGGTGATTTGGTAAAATGCTATGCCCAAGATTACCATCCGAGTGCCGGCGGTGGGGTGGTTCAAATAGCTTTGGCTATCACCTCATTATGTCCGGTCGTGATGGTCAAGTGGATTAAGGCGTCTTGTACATACCAGTTGCGTTGCTCCTGGGAGTATGGGTTCGAGTCACTTCTGTGGTGTGAGTTTTCAGTTGCATATTGTCCTGGAGACCATTCAGGCTTGTTCGCATTTGTGTTCCTCACGTGTGCCCCAAAGAATGAGGTGATTTGGTAAAATGCTATGCCCAAGATTACTATCCGAGTGCCAGCGGTGGGGTGGTTCAAATAGCTTCGGCTATCACCTCATTATGTCCGGTCGTGATGGTCAAGAGGATTAAGGCTTCTTGTACATACCAGTTGCGTTGCTCCTGGGAGTATGGGTTCGAGTCACTTCTGGGGTGTGAGTTTTCAGTTGCATATTGTCCTGGGGACCATTCAGGCTTGATCGCATATATATATATATATATATATATATATATATATATATATATATATATATATATATATATATATATATATATATATATATATATATATATATATATATATATGTCGTACCTAGTAGCCAGAACGTACTTCTCAGTCTACTATGCAAGGCCCGATTTGCCTAATAAGCCAAGTTTTCATGAATTAATTTTTTTTCGACTACCTAACCAACCTAACATAATGTAACCTAACTTTTTTGGCTACGTAACGTAACCTAACCTATAAAGATAGGTTAGGTTAGGTTAGGTAGGGTTGGTTAGGTTCCGTCATATATCTACTTTAATTTTAACTCCAATAAAACAAAATTGACCTCATACATAATGAAATGGGTAGCTTTATCATTTCATTAGAAAAAAAGTAGAGAAAATATATTATTTCAGGAAAACTTGCCTTATTAGGCATATCGCGCCTTGCATAGTAGGGTGAGAAGTGCGTTCTGGCTACTAGGTAAGACATATATATATATATATATATATATATATATATATATATATATATATATATATATATATATATATATATATGTATATATAAATTTTGTGAGGGTACCACCTCTGGTGCCAATGTGGGGACCCATAGCCTCGGAGAAGAAAATAAAAAGTATTCAAAAGAGATCTTGTGGTTTCTCACTGAACACTAATATTATCTTCTCCTACCACCCCCAATCTTTTGTATGTACACATATATATTTGCTTTATTCGAACTTTGTTACAAAAAAGGAGTTATATATAGGTTACAAAGATGGTTATCATAGGTTGTCGAGTTCCTCCAGCTCCTCAGATGGCGGGCAGGAACCTTGGATGCAGTGCGCATTTCCCCTCTGTATCGCCACGCTGAGGCGCTGAAAAAGATAGCTGGCAGCTCTAGGGTCCCTTGTTTCAATGAGCCTAGAACCGAGTTCCTTAAAAAACTGGTGGCACTTTTACCCCAGGCTCCGAGTGTCTCAGAAGCAATGGGGACAAAATTGTAGTGGTGATCCAGTTCTCTGTACTTACGAGATTTGGCTGCTTCTCTGTGGGTGGCAGCGCCACCTGGTTGTGCAACACTGAGGTTAATGTAGGTGTTAGCCAGGGTTGATACGCATGTGTAGTCCCATACCAACTGCTTGCCATTCTTCCAGGGGTTCACTGTGATACCATCCGGGCGACCAATAAGAGCATCAGAGTTACGGGGCGTTAGGTAGCGGGGCTCTCTTTCAGGGGCATCCAGCTGTGCTGAGGCTCCTCTTGATGATGTCGTTAACTTCACTGTGCCTCGAGTGCCATCCTCTTGTGCTTTGGCAGAGTAGGCCATGGTGGCCGTACCTGTCAGCCACCACATCGCCGCAAATACACCTATATCTGGTGTGGATTGGGGCAGGAAGGCGGAGGGCCACAGCAATTCGGAGGGCATATGGTGTGGGACGCATACCAGTTGCCGACATTGGGGTTGCTAACAGGAAATCCCCTGCATGTGTGGCTGCTACTGCTGTGAGGCGAGCAATGTCGTGTTGTATTTTTGCAGCACCCAGGCACTCTGCATCAACTTGGTCTACAATGGGGCCATTGGATTGCTTGTGGGCTTTTGGGGATGGTGGTTGAGGTGATGGGCCTGCACGAGAGGCCCACTCTGTGGCACAGCGTGTAAAATTGGGATCATGTACACCTGCCAGCTGATGTAAGTGGGCAGGTAGAATTTCCTTCACAAGGTCGTTGGATGCTGATAAGGAGGACAGGAAGGCTGGAACAGCGATTTGCGTTGCTGTTCGAACTCCGAGGCCCCCAAGTCTTATGGGAAGAGAGGCTTGTTTCCACTGTAGGTCATCAAGAGAGAGGTTAAGGGCTTTTTCTAGCATTGATTTCAGTAACCGGTCATACTCACTTAGTTTTTGGCTACTGTAAGATGGTGAACACCTCAGAAAGTAGGTTAACCTGGGGAGGGACAGACATCTGGTGATGAGGTAGAGTGCATCATGAGCATCAATATCCTCAATCCTCCCATCCATCCTCTTAAGGTCGGCGATTTTCTTATCAAGGACCTCATCGATGGCTTTCAACCCCCAGGGGAGTTCCTAGGAGTGTGCTGTCTTCAGGTTTAGTTTAATGGATTTTTGGCAGAAGACCCACTATTCTCTCTACGATGCCCTGGTTGGAATATATTATTTCACATTTAGAAGGGTTCAGGGTGAGGCCTAAAACTGCACCTTGCTCCTGGATTTTTCTGATGTCCTCCAGGAGGGAGTCTTGGGAACCAGCTAGGGTACCATCATCCAAGAACCAGGTGTTAAGCTCGCTGGACAGGACCTCTGTGACTTGTTTGATGACTAAGCAGAAAAGGAGAGGAGCAAGGGGGTCACCCTGTTGGACGCCTTCTCGCGAGTCAATTTCATGTTCGCCAAAAAGTAGCTTAAGATCCATACTGTAGCATGAATGTACAAAAGGGTAGAGGGAAGGGAAATGACTATGAACCGCACGGAGTACAGCATCCCTCCGCACCAAATTGAAGGCATTTTTGAAATCTAGCTTGATAAGGGCCTTTTCGTCTGTGATGTTGGCGATGAAGGCTCGAGCTGCATGGGCTGCCGCCTCACACCCTAGTGGAATGCCAAACCCGAGCTGTTTTGGCTTCAGCATGTTGGCCGCTGCATCACTAACTGTTCTTGCAGCTGCCTTTGCGACGAGACGCCGGAGAGAATTGCCCACAGCTATTGGCCTGATCCCTCCATCCTTTTTCTTTAGAGCACAGAGAGATGCTCCAAAAAAGATAGGTCTTATGGTCGCTGGTATGTTGCCAGCTAGACATGTGTTGGTGAATCTGGTTAGTTCCACCAAGAGGTTCTTTGCAATGTCACCCAGTGCAGGATTGAGCATTTCCTTGAGGTGGTTGGGTTTTAGTCCTGTGAACCCACCTGCTGATCCTGTTGGGAAGGACATGGCTGCTTTATGGACCACAGATTCAGCCACCCAGAGAGGTTCTCCTCCGGTAGCCCCCACTTGTACAATGTCGTCCTCACACGGAGCCCTGGGTGGGTGTTTCTCCCTTAGGGCTTGAGCTGTTGCGGCATCTCTGTCAGCATTTGAGTCCACACTGGTGATGACTCGTATTGCGCCAATAGTGTTTCCTTCTTCTATTTTCTTGGTGACTGATGTTCTGATTTTTTATGTCTCGGATATGCCACTGTTGCTCTTCCTGCCATGGGTGTTTCTCGCGCGAGTGGGAAGGCGCACCTGGTTGTCCTCCCTGGGAAAATCATTTATAGCTTTGATGACTGAGGCAGCTAAGGTTTTGTCTCTCCTTGCAGGGGTCGCTAGACATATGTTGCCAAACATTAGGAGGTTGTGCCATGCTTGGGTTGTTCCAGGAGAGTCGTTGACCTTTCTCAGGAGGGCAGATAATTTGGCTGCTGCATGGGCGCGGGCTGCTTTAGGGATGTGTTGCAAGGTTCTGGCTGATGTTGCTTTGATAGCTTCTAATAAGTTTTCTGTGGGAATGAAGGTCTGGGAGGTGTTTTGCCTTACGGGCGGTGTGGGCTGTTGATTGGTGTTCTCGCTGGGAGGGCACCCAGAACCCAAACACCTGGCTCCGTTGTGGTAATGATTGCGCACATTACCGTCACTCGACCGGATATAGCATACCTTGTCACACGTCTGACATCTGCCTAGTCTACCCCTGCTTGATGGCTCATCTTGGCTTGGAGAAGTCTGACTGTCTGTTGAGAGCTGCGACATGGGCGGGCGCTGGGCGGGAGGGTGGAGACTGGAGGGTGGGCGGCGCCCACCTGCCAGCGTCGAAAGAACCGGCTCAGGTTTCTTAAAGATTGTCTTGCTGAGCAAGTTCTCCCTCTTTCTTTATCTCACTTTTTCCGGTTCAACACTTCGGGATCACCTTTTCCTGAATATACCCGCCTTCTTCTTCAAGAACTTATTCATGCCACCTCCTTGCAAGTTGATGAGGCATTTCTAGCTGTTCGTCAACATCAACGCTTTCTGTCCTCTTCTCTTCCCAGTGATCTATGCAATATCATATTTCCATTGCATTTGACACTGCTCACGTCTCCTCTTCCCACCACTCCTCCACACTACACAACAAACTTCAACGCCTGATCTCCAACAGTCCTTGGGCCAAATACTCTCTCTCTGATTGTGTTACCAACCTTTCATCCTACTCTCTTTCTAAGCACCAGCAAGAACTTCTTGGCTTTGGTCTGTCTTTTGCTACTTCCCCTGGCCCACGCTGTGGCATTGATCTCATCAGTTCCTTTGACAGGTTTGTCAATTCTAACTCTAGTACTCTTTCGGACCTGTCTGCCTTTAGAGGGGCCCTTATCCCCGTTCTTGACATCTTGTTTTATAAAAATCAGCACCTTCTTCGTCGCTTCCAGCTTGCCTTTGCCTCCCTGAAATCTAACAGCTCTATTCTTATCCTTCCTTCCGACAAAGGCAATTCGGTGGTTGCCCTTGACCGTGAGGACTACCTCTGAAAAGCAGATGTCTTGCTCTCTGACTCTCGCACTTATGCTCCTCTGACTTCTAACCCTTTGGATCGCCTCAAAACTTCCTTTAACCGCAAATTAAGACAGCTCTCTAGTCTTTGCCCTCCTGACTTTGATCTCATTAAACGTTTCCGTGTCATCTGCCCTTCTCTTCCTTATTTCTATGGTCTTCCTAAGACTCATAAACCTGGTGTCCCTCTTCGTCCTATCATTTCTTCACGGGGCTCTGTCAGCTATCCTCTTGCCTCCTGGCTCGCTAAAACCCTGACACCTTACCTTGGCACTTTTTCCCCTGCCCACCTTCGTCACTCTCAGGACTTCATAGAAAGACTGCGCCTGCAGCCCTTTTGTAAAATGCTTAGTCTTGATGTCGACTCTCTGTTCACTAATGTTCCGCTCGATGACGTTCTCTCTTTCCTTAGACAGAAGGCGTCAGAGGGCCTCCTTCCTCTCCCGCTTCCCACTGACGTTTTCCTCGATCTCATTAGACTCTGTGTTGACTCTAACTCTTTCTCTTTCAACGGTAATTATTACACTCAAACTTTCGGTGTCGCTATGGGTTCCCCTCTCTCCCCTGTTCTTGCGAATTTCTACATGGAATACTTCGAAACTGTTCTTCTTCCTTCTATTGATACTTGTCCCTCTCTCTGGCTTCGCTATGTTGATGACATTTTTGCTTTATGGCCTCATGACCTTAATCTTTTCCAGCCTTTCCTCGCCTCTCTTAACAATCTGGCTCCTTCTATCCATTTCAAAGTTGAGTGGGAATCTAATTCCCTCCTTCCTTTTCTTGACGTTCACGTTCACAGCTCTGTGTCTGGGTTCTCTTTCTCTGTCTACCGTAAACCCATGCATAGTTGCATGTACATTCACTTCTTTTCCTAACATCCTCCTTCTGTTAAGAAAAGTGTCCTTGTCTCTCTCTTCCTCCGCGCTCTACGCATCAGCGACCCTCAGTTTCTTGATTCTGAAATTGCCTTTATCTACTAATCATTCTCTCGCACGAAATTTCTTTCATCCTAAACCTGCTTCCAACACTAGTAGCACTGTACTATGCCTTTCCTTCATATCTGAACTCAAAACTTTTACCAATACCTTTCGTCCTCTTGACATTAAACTCGCCTTTCGACAAACTAACACACTTCGTAGCAATCTAGTTCACACTGCTCCTCCTGCTTCTAAGGCTGCTGGTGTCTACTCTATTTCCTGTTCATCTTGTCTTCTCCAATACTTTGGCGAAGCTGGCCGTACACTGAATGACAGACTTAAAGAACACAAGAGAAGTGTTAAGTCTGCAGACACTAACAATGCTCTCTTCTGCCATGTGAGGGATTCTATTCTTCCCATTAATTGGTCTTCCTCCAAAATAATCTTTCCTGCCTCTACTCTACACAGACGCCGTCTTGTTTAATCGGCTCTAATACATAATGTACCCAACATGAACTTGAGTCCTGGCTTTGTTGCTGTGGCCTCTTACCTTTCGGACTCCGATGGTCGTAGCTGGTCCACGGTTCCTGGGTTGCTCCTCGGCGTTCTGTCTGCGTGTCACAGGTCCTCATGCATCGTGAAGCTACGTGTCATTGCCGTCTTTATTCCCATATTTGCAGTTCTTCTAAACTGCCCCGGGACGTTAAATTGCATTGGTAGATGCAGGTTATTGCTGATAAATGTAAGGTTTTGAGGCTAGTTAGTGATGATAGGGTTACAAGATACGAGCTAGATGGTGCTGAGATTGCGAAGACGGATTGTGAAAGGAATCTGGAAGTTATGATTAGTAAGAATTTAAAACCCCAAAATCAATGTATAAATGTTCGTAATAAAGCTAATAGGACACGGATTTATTAGGCGGCATTATTTGTAAATTGAAAGTTTTTCAATGTCAACCATTATTTTTTGACTAGATGAATATGAAAAGAGCTGCATTTGTTACAAGTTTCAGTACTGCAGCATAAATAGAAAGGGAGATTTTTTTGTTTTGTTTTTTTTCAACGAATTTTACATATTTTCAAGTCTAAATAAAATAACACACCTTATCATATATAATCATTCTATTACACTTTTCTGACACATTAGCATATAATAAAGGATCGGTAGTGAGCTAGTTTCCAAAACATCTTTAGTTTTCTTAATACAAATAGTCAAAGTTCCCCCCAAAATTATGCAAATATGTCATGTTTTGTTGCTATTACAAAATTAATAAATGAACTTAGGAAAACACGCTGACTACCGATTTTAGAGATATACACTTTACATACAAGGTGTAAAGTTCATGTTAATTTAATAAAAAATGAAAAAGTTATTTGAACGTATAGGTTATTTGAAAATAAATACGAAAATAATAAAGTCTAAGGTGCTGCCATCTGTGGCTGAGGTTGACATACCAGTTTTCTCCGAAATTGGCATCTTTACAGATAGACTTATGTGCAGTCAGGTGCAAAAGTTTCATGCAAATCGTCTGATAAAAAAACAAAAAACTAAATTTGAAAAAAAAAAAAAAATTGTTTTAACCTATTTTTTTTTCTAATAAAACTAATTATAATATTTTTTAGTATATGTTATTGTGATAGCTGAGTCATAGATATGATTTCAGTTGACATTTGTGTTTGATAATCATTTTTGACCATTTTGGAATAATTTTGACACCTACTTTAATACTTTTTTTCTCCCTTCCTATTTATGCTACGATGCTGAGACTTGGGCCAGATGAAACTCTTTTCATGTACAACTCGTCAAAAAAGTTTGATTGAAATCGAATCAGTTTTCATTTAATGCTTTTTTGGGAAATCGGGATGTAATGTCCCCTTAAAAGGGGGCATTACATCCTTAAATAACATTCTCCAGAAAGGCGAAGAATTAGGGGTGACATGATAGAGGTGTACAAGTGGATGAATGAGCATAACAAAGGGCATATTAAGAGGGTATTAAAAGTATCAACATAGGACAGAACACGTAACAAAGGGTATAAATGGGATGGGATAAGTTTAGATTTAGGAAAGACATGGGTAAATTCTGGTTCAGTAACATGGTTGTTGATTTGCGGAACCAATTTCCGCAAAACTAGGTGGAGGTGGGGTCCATCAATTGTTTCAGATGTGGATTGGACATGTATATGAGTGGGCTTCACTGGTTATAAATAGGAGCTGCTTCGTGTGGGCCAATAGGTCTTCTGCAGTTACCTTTGTTCTTATGTTCTTAGTTCGAACATTTATGCAATGATTTTTTTTCTTTTATATTCTTACTAATCAAAACTCCTATATCCGTTTCGCAATACGACTTCGCAATCTCAACACCATCTACCTCATATCTTGTAACTGCCGCCCCCCCCCGTCCAACCCTAAATCCTTATTCTGATCCCTTCCAAGTGCAATCTAGTCGGAATGGCTTGGCGCTATTCCCCTGATCCTTTCCTTCTCAGCATTAAACTTCATCTGCCAATCTTTTGACCCTATTTACATCGTCTTGAAGTAATAGGGAGTCTTTTTCCGTGTCTATTTCCCTCCCGATTTTTGTATCATCGGCAAATTTGCAATTATTGCTGCTCAAACCTGAATCTAAATCATTTATATATATTATAAATAACAGATTCCCAGGACAGAGCCTTGAGTCACTCCACATACAACATTTTCCCACTCTACTTAACCCCATTAACACTAACTCTGTTTCGTTTGGTACAGCAATGCCCTAATACAACATAATATAACACCCCCAATACCATGAGCTTCTGTCTTTTTAATCAGTCTTTCATGGGGCACTGTATCAAAAGCTTGACCAAAGTCATGGTACACAACATCACAAACTTTGCCACTATCAACTGCCTCGACTATGCTGGAATAAAATGATAGCAAATTTGTTAAACATGAACGGCCATTTGTAAAACCATATTGTGAATTATTTATTAATTTATGTTTTTCAAGATGAAGACGAATGGTATTTACAATTATCGATTCAAGTAACTTTCCCGCAATAGATTTTATGCTATTTGACTGATAGTTTGACGCATGTGATCTATCTCATTTCTTGAAAACTGGTACCACATAAGCAACCATCTGCGACTCTGGCATGCTGCCTGACTCTAGTGATCTGTTATATATGGTAGACAATGGCTTGCAAAGTTCCCTTTTGCATTCCTCAAGCACCCTGGCAAACACTTCGTCTGGCCCTGGAGATTTGTTTGGTTTGAGTTTCACTATTTGTTTAATAGCATCCTCCCTGGTAACTGCTGAATTAATCAACCTGTCCTCTTCTCCACCCACATGTTTGGCTGAAGGCATAATGTTCAGTTTTTCTTTAGTAAATGCAGGAATAAAATATTTATTAAAAGTACTACACGTCTTTTCGTCATTATCAGTTATCTGATTGGTCTCAGTTTTTAATGGACCTATCCTTTCTCTAATCTTTTTCTGATATAACTGAAAAAACTTTAGGATTTGTCTTTGATTTCCCTGCTATGCGAACTTCATAGTTTCTTTTTGCCCTCTTAATATCTTTTTTAACATTTCTAACCAGTTGTACGAATTCTTGTTCATAACAGACTTCGTTATTCTTAATCCCTTTGTATGAAATTGTATCAAGCTCTCTTTTTTTATTATGAGGTTCTTCAGATTGTTTGTTATCCATTTCGAGTCATTATTATTCGATCTATTTCATTTGTATTGTATACTATGTTCCTGTGCTCTGCTTAAAATATTTTTAAGTAAGTTTTATTTTGAATCCGCATCGAAATCTTTTTTTACATCACTCATCGTTGGGTTCTTGTCTTGTTCCAAGACCAGCTCATCCCACATCTATTTCACCCAAACAATTTCTTAGGACATTAAAATCAGCTTTTCGTAAATCTGGTACTATTCTGGATTTTTTTCGAACAAATCTATTCCATTCTCTGCTAAATCCGATTTCTTTGTGATCACTGTTTCTTAGCTCACCTCCTATTTTGATGTCATTAATTTGCGTTTCCCTCTTAGTTTACACTAAGTCCAAAATAATATTTCCTACCATTGATTCCTTAATGTGTTTGCTTACGGAAGCAATCGTCAAATAATTCAAGAAAATCTTCTGCTTCATTATTCCCTGTTCTCTTAAGCCGGTTCATTCTACTAAAATGAAAGTCGCAATGACAGAAATACTGATTTTATTGTAGGTCCTATTATAAGATTTTAATGTTTTCGTTTTATTCTAGCTAAATAGTTTTTGTTTGTGGCACAGTTCTGATTCCCTCTTTGAGACTACATATAAAAAGTTTTCTAACATATATGGCTACTCCCCCCTTCCTCGTCTAATATATCTATCTCATGCACGTATGCAAGAATATTTCAATAGATACCAGAAGCTTCTGAAGCTTTATACATAATTCTAATGGAGATATTTGTCAACAGGCTGGACAGCCCTTCACTATGCAGCGTTCAATGGTCACAACGACGTGGTGGAGTTGCTCCTCCAAGCCGGAGTTGATGTCAACGCCATAAACAGACGCCGTAAGACTCACTCACATGCCCTCATTTTCCACTTTACATTAATAATGTCATACAACACCATATAAAGAGACAGTAAGATTCATCTATATACCGTTATGCACTTTACATAACTAATGTCCCACCCATCCTCCTGTTTAACTAGTACTTTTGGTAACTATGTGGACCATCATACATACATTGACGTAATTGACAATTACTATTTGTCTATTAGAGTTTGGTACTATTCGCTTTTTACAGTCCGAAAAGCAAAAACTAAAAACAAAACATACACATTCCTTGGCCTAGTATTTAACATATATGCATTATATTAGGCCTCAGATAGCGTGTATTAGGCCTAGGATGGTTAAGTTGGGTGCAATTTTCTTTGCATCATCAATACAAAAAAAAATCCTGTTTGTAAAAGTTCAATATTACCGATTTCTACCTTTTAATTGCCTTTTACACCAATATATGTACAATGGTCCTCATCGTTACTATAAGTATTACCTAAACAGGATAATGGGCTGCTAATGTCACACAATTACAAATGATTTGTCACAAGCGAAGGCGATGAGTTACAATAACGTGGCTAAAGTAGACCAGACCACACACTAGAAGGTGAAGGGACGACGAATATTGTGATATGTCACAATATTTCATAGTAACAATCTCACACTTAGCCAAAATAGTTGCTTATTGAACAATGTACAATTTGCCCAAAAATATTATTTTTGGTATTTATAATGCAAATATTGCAAATCATAAGAATAAAGAAAACTGCAGGAGGCCAAGTCTCAAGCAAGGCAGCTCCTAATTATATCCATGTAAGCTCTCTCATATCTATGTATAATCCATTTTTTAAATAATCCAGGGATTCTATGGACTTAAGAACTAATGAAATTTTAGAAGGCCTATTGGCCCATACGTGGCAGCGTTTATTTATATTCACCGAAACTCATTTAGATGTCTAACCTACACTTGAAACAATAAGGGAACCGATTCCTATTATGTTAACTGGTAATGCTCTATTATGTTCCTCTTTGAGGATATTAATCCCCCTTTTTTGAAAACAAAGAAACTTAGACTCCATATTTTGGTCGTTAGCCGGGATCGTTTTCAGCAATTTGAAAGAATGACGTTGTTGTTATTGTTTTAGATTCAGCTACTCAGAACAAAAAGTTCCAAGTAGCACGGGCTATGGGGAGCTCCGTTTGTGGAGGCTGTTTGGAGCCATTATCTATATCAATCGCTCATACTACAGGTTTGGGGAAGGAGGGGAGGTCTTCATGGTGGATTTCAGCCTCAGAGGGCTGGCTGTAACAGGAATGGTGCTGATGGGTTAGTGTAGAGCTATAGGTATTCCGTTCTTTCTTTTTCTGAGACTTTGGCTGAGCCAAATGTCATTGGAGTTTGGTGAGGTGGCCTCCATGAGGAGGTCTTGTAGCGAGTAGGTGTCGTATTTGTGCTGCGGCGATGGAGCACCTACTAATATTTCCTCGTATGAGGAGTCCGTGACATCCGTAGTTGCTTGCTTTGTCTTTCGTCTCACAGTCTGAGGTTGGCTCAGGTGTCGTGGATTAGTGGTAAAAGCTTTTTCAGGAGCGTTGGTCTTGCTGTTAATATTTGAAGACAGCACGTCTGCTAGCGTGCTTGCTGAGATGGTGATGGTAGTTGGGAGCTGGAGAGTGTTTGAAGCTGGAGAGGGAGCACAATCCTCTGTGCTGCCCAGGTCTTGGGTGGTTCTAGAGACTGTGTTGAGAAAGACATCGTGTTGGTCCTGGTGGTAGTCTCCAGAGTGGTAGTTGAGATTGTGAGACTTGTGCCCGGGGATAGGATGGGGTCCAGGCCATTAGCTAGGTACAGCGTGTTATATTCTTAGACGAATCGTTGATTGTCTGGTCTGGCAAGCCTCTCCACTAGTCGAATAAGACCAGGGATAATGCCTGCACCTGATGCAAGGGACTGTCAGAGTGCTAGCTGTTCCTTAGGTCCCCATTGTGGAGGCCGGGTGGCCTGTTGGGATGAGCCACTGTTTGGTAGGACTGGAAAGTCTTCTAGTAGGGTGGTGGGAGCTAAGGTGCTGGGTTTGCTGCCGGTGGCTCCAGCGGCGAAAGTAGAAGGTTTTGCTTTATTGGATTCAGTCTGGATCCTAATGATTTCCAGTCTGCGGGATCAGTGGTGGGAAATTGCAGTGTGATTGCCGCTGCAGAGCAGACAGCAATAGGTTTTGGATTTGCAAATGAAGTAATAATGGTCCTGGGCGCAAAGGCTGCACTTCTGGACAGGGTGCTGAAACTTGTTGGTGGGGTGGGAGTAATCGCAGCACCGAAAGCACTGTTGGAGCTTATGGAATCGTTCCTTCTTCACTTGAAAGGGTGGAATCTTGATGCCGAAGCAGTGGAGACCATGTGTGGCAGCCTAGTTAGCCGTGGATAAGGTGGTGAAGGATATCTTCATGGTGGGGCGCTTGTCGTCGTCGGTGCTGCATAATGTAGCATCGAATAACCCAAGATTCGGGTTTTCTTCCTCGTTGTTGGTAATGATCTTCGTTTGTCCTTGACCAGTGATCCAGCTGCTGGTCCCGCTGATAAAGTCTGTTCTGTCGGCGGTGTACTGAAATAGGAAGAGAGGACAGAGAGGGGTGCACTTGGCGAAGTGTGCGATCGAGTTTTTGGATTTTTTCGTGATCCTCCACACACGAGAAGAGGAGCACGATATTCACCCCCCTTCTTGACCAAGGTCTCTGGGTGTAATACTAGCGCCTTCTTTTAGGATCTTCAAGAGGTCGCTTTTGGTGAAAGCATGACTGTCCATGGGGCGAGTCCTGACTTTTAGGCGTTTGTAGCGTATTGTCGTTGTTAAAACCCCCGTAACGGGTTGCAGTGGCGATGAATGTCTTGTGAAGTTTCTCAGGCCTACTGAGTACATTGTGAGCAATATGATTGAGGTGTTGGTGTGTATATTGTGAAGTTACTCAGGCTTTGCGAGAATGCCAGCTGTAGCTGCTTTTATAGCGTCAAGTCAGGTGTCTTGGGAAGACGTGTAAGCAATAGGGAATAACCTCTAAGTTACACAATCGTTTGCGACATGTGGTAACCACTGCCCTGAGCAGATATTAAAATTTGGATTGATGTTTATATAAGTAGGTTCTATTATTTTGTTGTTGTTGTGCTAAGCCACAGTGCTGGGGTAAATTATACAAGAATTATCTCATATTATTTTGTAATCAGTCTCATTTAGACTTTATTTAAAACAGGGCTGTCTTGTCCATATCTAAAAGGAGGGAAATACATATTTTTAGATCGCTGCCTGCTTGGGCATAATGAACTTGATTACAATCATGCCAATGGATCTTAGTGATTCCAAAATCCTCTGCTTTATCTACTATGTCGACTGGTGCCACTGTGTTCACTGGTGTTACTGTGTGCACTGGTGCCACTGTGTTCACTGGTGTTACTGTGTGCACTAGTACCACTGTGTTCACTGGTGTTACTGTGTGCACTGTTGCCATTGTGTTCACTGGTGTTACTGTGTGCACTGGTACCACTGTGTTCACTGGTGTTACTGTGTGCACTGGTGCCACTGTGTTCACTGGTATTACTGTGTGCACTGGTACCACTGTGTTCACTGGTGTTACTGTGTGCACTGCTGCTATTCTGTTCACTGGTACTTCTCTGGGCACTGATGCCATTATGTTCACTGGTGTTACTGTGTGCATTGGTGTCATTGTGTTCACTGGTGTTGCTCTGTGTAATGGTGGCATTATGTTCAATGTCCTTACTTTGTTCACTGGCGCCATAGTGATCAAAGTCCTTACTTTGTTCACTGGCGCCATAGTGTTCAATGTTCTGTGTGTTCTGGTGCAATTGTGTTCAATATCCTTACTGTGTGTACATGTGGAAATGTGTTCAATTTCCTTACTGTGTGCACATGTACCATTGTGTTTAATGTCAATAATGTGTGCACTGGTTCCATTGTGTTCAATGTCATTATTTTTTTAACTTGTGCAATTGTGTTTACTGGTGTTCCTGTGGACAATGGTGCTATTGTGTTCACTGGTATTTCTTTTGGCACTGTCCCATTGGTTTCAATGTCGTTGTTGTGTTCGCTGCTGTTTCTGAGTGATACGGTGCTATTATGTTCAATGTTCTTACTGTGTGCACTGTTGCCATTGTGTTCACTGGTGTTACTGTGTGCACTTGTGCCATTGTGTTCAATGTTCTTGTTGTGTGCACTGTTGCCATTGTGTTCACTGGTGTTACTGTGTGCACTTGTGACATTGTGTTCAATGTTCTTGTTGTGTGCACTGTTGCCATTGTGTTCACTGGTGTTACTGTGTGCACTTGTGACATTGTGTTCAATGTTCTTGTTGTGTGTGCACTGTTGCCATTGTGTTCAATGTTCTTGTTCTTTGCAATGCTGTCTATCATGTTCTCGTCATATACCTTATTGTCTAGGGAAATAAGGCTTTTAATTGTGCCAAGGGGAATTCACGGCATAGGGAAACAATCTAGTAGATAAATGACACAAATGTTTAGTTATAAAACACACGCAACAATGCATAACATAATTCATTCATTATTATCAATGCATTCAGAAGGAAAACAAACTTGTTTCTTATCACCCAAATGGGGCTCAGGTCCCCATATAGCTCTTAGTCCTACACTGGAACTGTGCACTCCAGCACAACCTCTCTCAGCCGGTGACACACATATATAAATCCCTAGGAAAACTGGACTGTCTCTTTCAGAAACTGCCCAGTAGGCTATCTGAGTATTTTACTCTTCCTTGTAACCCTGTTAATAGAACCCTGTGGCTTATCGTATGATACGGCCGAAGAAATCCTTCAGAAAACAAGGGCTGGTCAGACAGCTGGTGCTCCGCGTCAGGTAAAAAATGGCGTCCGTCTCCCCCCCCCCCCCTGGTTGCGTCATGTAATGTATTTTTCAACATTTCCAATCAAACTCTTTACTGACTCAATTTACAATATTCCCCATGCAATTTTTTTATTGAGCCAATTATTGAATAACATACTTTTGCTATACCAATACACATTCTTCCTGAATAATTTCCTTCTCAAAAGGTACTAATTAGCTGGCTGGGTAATATCGTGGCTTCCCAGTTGCCAGCTGCAGATTTCTTTTAAGAACCTTCTCTAATCCACCACTCTGTATTAATAAACAGTTTATAATAAGTACTAACCTTCACAGGAGGTAAGGTTCGTAACAGTGCCAATGAGTTCTCTGGTGTTACTGTGTGTACTGTTGCCATTGTATTCAATATCCATAATGTGTGCACTGGTGCCATTGTGTTCAATGTCCATAATGTGTTCTCTGGTGCCATTGTGTTCAATGCTCCTATTATGTGCGCTGGTGCCATTGTCTCCACTGGTGTTAACTGTGGGTACTAGTGCCATTGTGCTTACTGATTTGTCAGGGGCGCGCTAATGCCATTGTGTTCACTGGTGTTATTGTGGGCACTGGTGCCATTGGCTTCAATGTCCTTACTCTGTGAACTGGAGCTGGTGTACAGTGTCCTTTCTGAGTGCACTGGTGAAATTGGGTTCACTAGTGATTCTTTGTGCAATGGTGCCATTGTATTCCATGATGTTACTGTGGGTACTGTTGCCACTGTGTTCAATGTTCTTTCTGTGTGCACTAGTGTCATTGTGTTCAGTATCCCTACTGTGTGCACTGGTGCCACTGGATTCAATATATTTGTTGTGTGTTCTAGTGCTATTGTGTTCACTGCTTATATGGTGTGCTCTGGTGCCAATGCATTTGCTGGTGTTTCTGAGTGCTCCGGTGTTATTGAGTTCAATGTTCTTACTGTGTGCACTGTTGCCATTGTGTTCACTGGTTTTACTGTGTGGACTTGTGACATTGTGTTCACTGGTGCCATTGTGTTCACTGGTGCAATTGTGATCACTGGTATTACTGTATACACTGATACCTTTGTGTTCAATATTCTTATTGTGTGCACTGGTGCCATTGAGTTCACTGGGGTTACTTTGTGCATAGGTGCTATTGTGTTCACTAGTGTCACTGTGCACTGGTGCCCTGGTTTTCATTGTCGTTACTGTGTGCACTGGTTCCATTGAGTTTAATGTCCTTTCCGTGTTAATGTGTGCACTGGTGCCATTGTGTAACTGTTTGCCCAGGTTGTCCCAAATCAACCATACCGGTGTTTTCTTATTTAATTCCCAATTCTGCTAGTCTAATCCCGTTTAAAGATTCTAAACCATTTTATAGCTAGTTCTGTTTACAACTTCTTCTGAGTTTGCTCTGCCTCAAATTTCTTGGAGATTCTTTTGCCTCAAATCGCAACTTCCTCAGTTCCAATTCTGCCTGCCACTGCGTTTGAGTTTCCACATTTCCTGTAGCCTCCACATTTGCACCACTGGTGGACGGGGACTGGTCTAAAATCTCCTGTTGGAGAATTTGCTCATCTACCTTGTGTGTCATAATCTAGCAGCAGTTCAGTGTGGCAGTTCAGTCTGCATCATTCCCGTGTGCAATATTAGACCATAGTACTTACCAACCACCACGGATTTTTTTCTGCTTTAAACCCCTCAACACATGGATTGTCTGTAATTTGTCGTGCTACTAAATACATTTTTATTTGCTAACTTAACTCCAGAATCGGATTTTTTTTTAAGCTCCAGCGCTTTTTCTTTTAGACTTAGAATTACTTTGGGATACTAACGGACACCGTAGTTCACTTGAATGCCTTCTCACAGATATAAAAGATATAATATATAAAACATAACACAGATATAAAAATAATGAAAACATTTTTCATTAAGGTTAATGAATTATACACAAATAATAAAAAAACACATTCAACACACTTATATCATACCAATATTTAAAGTCTAAATTTCTACACACCTTTGGGACTTTCTGACAGGCCACCCACTTTAGTGATGGCGACCACTGTTAAGGGTTTCGGCCGGACAAGTCAACTAATTGTTTAACAGACCGCTACTCTCCGTTTCTATTCACTGTGACCATCTGGCACCCGTTACTATGTTACAGATTATAAGTTACTGATATCACGGCCTGGCCCTTAATATCAAATCTCCAGTTTGGCCGTGTCCCTACACTACTGTTCTGGTCATATAGTTATTCCCAGTTTACTTATTTGTCTAGGAAATTTGTCTAGGATGGTAACCTTCAAGTTGAGTCAAGTAAATTTCAACAGGGGTAGAGAAACGTCTGAGTAGGGAGGGTATCCCACTAACAATATATATTTACAGACATAAATATACACCCAATAAAATATTGAATAGGAACTCCTCATAACTTAGTGATATTCTCGTTAATAGTTTCTCTCCAAAATAGTTTATCTTCACCTAAGAACTCCAGAAATATGCTAATCCTTAAACTGGTCCAACAATAGTCAGTTTACACATGAACCACACCTGGCAGCATATTTGTCACACATATATATTTGTGTAAATCATGAAAATTAGCACGTGATGAAAAATGTGTGTCAGACCACGGAGGAAGAATTGAAACAAGAATTTCCTTAAGTACTTTCGTATTTTATTAATACATCTTCAGAAGGAATGATCATTCCCTCCTCCTTCAAAATTAAAAGTGCAAAATAAATATATACAATGCTAGAGACTGCCGACACCCAGGGGAGCGAGAGCAGATCTTGCAGCTTGGAGTACTGAAGAGTATTCTGAGGTCTAGCTGGTGGTGAGCTGATTTTATACACGGCCGAGTCCATGTAGGTGGCACTGAAGTGCAGGTAATTGCCAGCCGGCGGTCTCAAACGAGCAGTAGGCTTGTTGACCAGCGAGTGGAGCTGGGCCGCCAGACAGCAGGTGTGCAGTTGTAACGGGTACTTGAGGAGGGGGGGGGGGGGGGACGGTAGTGGTGGTGTCTGTCTTCACGGCTTCTGAGCACCTGTTGTTGTTGTTGTTGTTCATTTCTTACATGGAGTATGCAGATATGTTGTTGAATAGGCGGTAAAGGAATAGGCACGATCTCCTTGCCTAAGCAAGGAATTTCCGTAACAATATATATATATGAACTAGGAAACCTGGACTATTTCAAATGAACCTACTTGGTAGAACCTCTTTTTACTCTATAATATCTTGGAACTTAATAAACACTAAGTTTATCTGCATATTTGGTAGGAGTTAACCCTGAAAAGTTTCAGTGATCAGTCAACACAGTGCTCCTCCAACCAGGAAAAGATGGCGTCGGCCTGTCCGGCCAGGTCACTCGCCTCATCACACCTGATTCCAAGTCAAACTCTATAATGACTCATTTAACCATACTTCATAGATTATATAAATGAGTCAATTTTTCCTTCACAAAATATTCCCATACAATATAAACATACATAACAATAAATGTCCAACTCTTGATACTAGTTTCCTCAGTGTGAGTGGACTGCTAGCTGTTGTAGAGGGTGGACGTGTTCCCTGCACTCTCCGGCAGTTGGTGGTTGTTTGCCAGTTTGGCCGACTGGGGGCGTGTGTTTTTCTGCCCGCCTGTGCTGACGTGGAGTTCACGATGGGGGACCCTCTTCCCCCTGAAGTGCGTGCTCAGTCTGTGGGCCTCGAATTTTCCGGACGGGCTGGGTACCCGGAGAGAGCGCTGGTGTGTGATTTGCTTCATGTCCCTGTGATAGAAATTTATGGAGTCGAGCTGGTGACGGCACGTCAACCGATCGTGAAGTTTACGGAGGAGTTGGTATATCGGGAATTTCTCTGTCGATACGAAAGGAGGACCTTACCCCTGGCGGATGGTGCGGGCACTGTGATCCTCTCTGATCGGAGTGGTGCTCTCACCTACGTCAGTGTACATGGGGCTCCTTTGGAGTTTCCGGAGGGTCTGCTACGGTGGTACTTCGGCCGGTTTGGCGCCGTAGTTAGTGTGCGGTTGCACATGATTTCCTCCAGTCTGCTCAAGGGTGTGAGGACTAACATTCGCACCCTGGGCATGCGGCTCCGGGCAGACATACTGTCCTCTGTGCGTCTTATGGGATACAACGTTCAGGTGTTTTACGCCCGCCAGCCTCGGACATGTTATCATTGTGGCCTCTTGGGCCATCAGGCCGCTGACTGTTCTGCGCCTGCCGTTGCACCCGTGAACCTCTTCAGTGAGGAGGATTTTCCACCGCTTCCTGTGGAGGAGGCTTCGGTGGATGTGGACGTTTCTTCAGTCGCGGATGTGTCCCCTATGTCGCCTGTTGCTCCGCCTGATGCGCCCCCTGTTGTTGTCGCCTCTCCTCCGGAGGTTGTGTCATCACTTGGTGATCGTCCTGCTCCAACTGGTGTTCCTGGGGTTCTTCCGACTGCCTTCTGCTCGAATCCCAAGTTTTCCAGTTCCTCCTCTGCTGCGTTTGACCTTGTACCCGCACCCTCGCCGTCTGTTCCGGCTGTGTTGGGTGATGGGGTGGATCCGGCGCTTCCTCCTGTGCCTGGCCTGGTGCCCCATGTGGTTGAGGATGCTGCCGTTCTATGACGTGCGTCGGTTCGCCCGGCTTGTGTTGCGCGTGTCTCTGAATCAGCCTCCGGGTCTGATGATGTGCAGCCAGAGCCTAAGCGTTCCTGGCGTTCTTCTGCATGGGCTGACGTTGGCGACTTCGACGCTTGTGGATCTGCTGGCAACGGCGGGGTGGCTCCGGTTGCGTTGCATGATACGGAGGTGGCGAAGGTGCATTTGCCTGCGGATACCGGTGCCGGTATTTCGGCCTCCACTTCAGATATGGTGTCTGCGGATCCTGCTTCAGGTGCGTCGCCGGCGTAGGATGGCTCCGGTTCTTCGTGGGGGGTGGTTTCCCCTGCTGAGGTACGTGGTGAGCGGGGTGGCCTGGTGGAGGTGTTGAAAAAGGCTGCTCGCTTTGGGGGTTCTGTGACCCCTTCCTCGTTCCCCGTTTCATCGGCGGCGGTCTCGACGCCTCTTCCGTCTCCTGCCGTCTCTTCAGTGTCTCCTGCGGTCTCGGTAGAGGTGTGACCATCTAGTCGACCGTCCCCTGCTCCTGTGCGTACGGCGACGTGGCCGTCTCGGCAGCCCTCGTACGCTTCTTAGGTGTCGTCTTCTTCCTCGAAGGACGTGGTTTGTGCTCCCCAGCATCGTTATGCGACTTGCGTCGGTGAGCTTAAGGAGTGGCCGTTTCCGCCTGATCTGGTGATTCCTGAGTTTATGAAAGGCCCACGGCGGCAGGGGGATCGTCCCCCTACAGACATGGAATATTTGATTTGGGAGGCCTATAAGCGAAAGAATCCTTGGGCTTCGGAAACGTATGTTCCTGTCTCTGAGATATGTATCCCTCGCTCATGATTCCGTTGTGTATTGTGTGTTGTGGGTTGTTTCCATTTGTGTGCATGGTTGTGTGGTGCGGGTCGAGTGTGTGTGAGTGGGTGGGGCGGGTTTGTTTCCCGGTTGCTGCGTGCTCCGGTTTATTGTTGTGGGTTTATTTGTGTGACTTGTGTGTGTGTGTCCGGTTCCTGTGCGGTCCGGGGTTTTGGTTAGTGTGTGTTTGGTTGTGGATGTCATGTTCTTATGTTATGTTTTATGGTTCTATGTTTTTATGGTGTTGTTTGTGCGCTTGTGTCGTGATGAGTGCCCGTCAGGCTGTTGGCGTGACCCGGCCTGGGTTTATGCTCTTTGTCGTGTTTTACCATTGTGCTTTTCTTTTTATTTGTTGTACTCTTGTATTTCCTTTCTTGTTGTTATTATTATTATTATTACTATCGTTTTGTGTTGATGCCTCTCCGTGTGTGTTTGAGGTGTAGGTAGCCTTGTTCTGTATAATTAGGTTCTGGTGTTTCATTTATGTATTGTATTCCCCTGTTTTTAACTTAATTGTTGTATTTTGTTTGTAATTATTGTTGTTTTGTGGTCAGCCCTTCCGGCCGGCGTTTTTGTGTTTAGTAATTTTGTTCCTTTATGTTTTTGCAAGTTTGTGCTTTGTCATTTTGTTCTGTTGTTCTATGTTGTATTTGTTTGCTTTTATTGTACTTATAAGCATGCTTGCATGTAAAAATAAAAAAAATTAAATGTTTCCTCAGTGGAGTGACATCAGCAACACACAACCTCTCAGCTGCCAGCTGCAGGTTTCTTTCAGGAAATGTACACTTTACTGCATTTATATAACTTTCCCTCTTTATAACTAGCTTGTTACAAAGCTTGTCGTCACCAGAAACTCACTTCAGGAGACAAGGTTCGTAACAGTAGCAAGTGTAATAGCTAATTTGCTTTTGCCTCTAAAATATCGAAAATAGCTATTATTCCCTACAAATTTTGCATTTGTGACCAGGACATTGAAATTTGATTATTGTCCAGAAGATTTCAGATAGATTCATAATTTTCCCTAGTTCCATCAGTGCTCGCCAGGGAGGCTTCCAATAACATCAAGACCTTGTTGTGCTCCTTGAAGTATAATGAGTACTGTTTAGAGGTCATCAGAGACATAACAATTGTGTCCTTCCTGATGGGTGTCCATAATTATTTTATCAAGTTTCTCTGCTATATTTACCTGACAGGGATACCATGGCGCACTACCACCAGCAGGACTTGTCACAGCAGACAGTTCTTTTTTGGGATGGAACAATGTCAAGTGGAAGCCTCTCGTGGACATCCATGAGCCTTATAAAACAACTTGTCACAGCTCTATATAAATAATGTAAAGTCTTCAATTTCCTTCTTATGGTGCTACTTAGTCTTGATGGCTTGGTGCCTTCTTTTCTTAATTGCTTCCTTCAGGACTTCATCCATCAGATGTCTGAGGCCAATGTTTTGATCGGATCACAAATATAGATCCTGAAGTTTATGGGATTTCCCAAGACGCTCACTAGGAAGGCAAAGCAGCTTAGATCAGCTTTGAAGCAGTAATTTAGGACTCCCTAAAACAATCGTGCCTAAATCCTGACTTCGGGCAACTATTCGACCGAGAACTATGTGGAGTTGGTTGAGACTGTGTGAAGAACCACGGAAAAGTGGGCTGCAGGATGTCCCTCAAAGTCTATATCCTTGATGCTTACCTTGATAAAATCAAGATCATGGGAGTGTACTCAAAGGATCAAGGCAAGCTCTTCCAACAGGATACACTGAACTTTGAATGCCGCTACCAAGGACATTATAATGAAAAGATGATTGGAGACTTCATATATGGGTTAATTAGTGACAGTAATTTACAGTAAAATCATAACTCGGGATAAACTAATCGCTTCTAAATTTTCTGTGGTATTTTTTGTATAAATTTAGTACAAATAGAAGTTATTTTTTTGTATGTTGTTTTTTCTGACTATATATGGACAATAAAACGCAAATTCGCCAGTCTTTGTGTCATATTGTTTTGATGAATCTTTTATTTTACAGATAAGAACCTTAAGTCTCATGATCATCCATTTTGGTTCAATGTTATTCGACATATTATTTATAAATAAGGTAATATTTACATCTACACTGTAATCCAGTCAAGTTACCCTCTGCTAAGTTACCATCATGTTAGTGTTCATGAATAAGGCAACAAAAGAGTAAACTTATGAGGTTAGGGAAATACAATGACGTTTTTCAGCTGAGGGACATGATGAGGGTAGAAAGAAAGAAGGCTGCAGAAGCAAGGAGGAGACGCAAGGTGTGAAATAGGAATACGGAAGCCACAGGACTCTGCTCAGTATCTCCAGTAACCTCAAAGAGGAGTGGGAATCTTCCCACTAGAAGAACAGTATTCTCAGAGAAGAATATAACAGAAGCCTCCCACCAGCCCCACCTCACAACCATTCACCCTCAATCACCTGCACCTTACCAACCAGTAGAAACCCTCTCCTGACCATGCCCTCTCTGATCGCAGGCTCCCCATGTTCCCCCATATGTCCTCCTTGTTCCACCACTCCAGACCCTCCTAGCCCCCCCATATCAGATTCACCAAGCCAGATCCCCCAGGACTCCCTTCCTAGGGGGACATAAATCCCATCTGGGACCCTGCCTGCCCACCAATCCCAGACCCTCCCAGTACCCCTACTCCAGTGAAATCAACAAAAACTGATAATGAACACAAGAGAGTCAACTTCAAGGTAATGTATTCGAGCATAGATGGATTACAAGCAAGGCAAGTGAACTTAGGGAAAGAGCACAAGAAGTGAACTTAGGGAAAGAGCAGAAGAAGTGAACCCAGATGTAATTTGACTCACAGAAACAAAACTCTCAGGAATCATAATGAATGTGGTGTTTCCTCAGGTCTACACTGTAATAAGGAAAGAGAGGGAAGGAAGGGGTAGGAGGCAGAGTGGCCCTACTGATGAGCAAGAAATTGAGTTATGAGGAGATGGTTATCCTGGGCTGTGAGGGGTTCAGAGACTACATAACAGGTAGCATGATGATAGGAAGACATAGAGTACTAGTTGCAGTGATATATAACCTTCCACCAAATGACAGAAAACCCAGGCATGATTATGACTGAAACAACATGGCAGTTAACACTATAAATGAGAGGGCAGCCTCTGCTCTCTGTAGAAATTGATCCCATATGTACATCATGGGAGATCATGGAACAATACACTGGGATAACAAATCAATTACATGGAGGAGAGGAAGCATGGAGAGCAAAACAATAGGAAGTGGCAACACGAAACGTTTTAAGCCAGCATGTCAGGGTACCCATAAGAATGAGAGGCAATGATGAACCAGCGAGATTCTACCTAGTTTTCACTCTGAACGACTCCGACATAAGGGAAATCGGTTTCGAAACCCCCGTGGGAATGAGCAATCACAGAGTGCTTATGTTTGAGTATCTGGTCGAAGTAGGGATAATGTACTCAAGGAAGGGCCCAGAAAACAAAAGGCTGGCATTCCGAAAGGCCTCCTCTGAGGAGATAAGATATTTCAAAAGAGATATAACATGGGAAAAAGAGCCCAGAGGAAAGACGGCCCAAGACATAATGAACTACAGCACACAAAAGTATAAGAAGGTAGCAGAAAAGTTTGTCCAAGTCCAAAAGAAAAAGCGAAATGCATACGTGAGATCCTTGGTTTAAAAGGAGATGTAAGCTGGCAAAGCAACTATGTACAAGGGAGTGGATAAACTTTAGAAATAACAGGCCACTAGAGAGAAGAGGAATATACCAGAGTGCCAGGAATGAATACGTTTGGGGTGAGAAGAGAGGCAGAAAGATAATACGAAAACTATATACCAAGCAAGGCAAAGATTCAACCTAAATTGCTGCACAGCCATATCAGGAGAAACCCACAGTAAATGAATAGGTACTGAAACTGAGGATAGGGGGCAGACAGATTCACTATAAACGACAAGGAAGTGTGTGGGGAACTCAATAAGAAATTCCATGAGGTCATCACATTAGAATAAGAAGATGTTTCAGAGATAAGAAAGAGAATATCTAACCAGGCACCACTGGAGGAGTTTGAGATTGCCAGTGGGGAGGTAAGGAAGCCTTTACTTGAGTTGGAAGTGACGAAGGCTATTGGCCGGGAAGGAATCTCACCATGGATACTAAAGGAAGGAGCAGAAGCACTCTGGCTGCTACTCTCCATGGTGAATAACAATCACTGGTAACAGTTGAAATGCCAAAAATTTGGAAGACGGCCAATGTAGTCCCGATATACAAGAAAGGTGATAGACAGGAGTCACTGAACTACAGGCCAGTGTCCTTAACTTGCATACCAGGCAAGATAATGGAGAAGAATCAGCGAAAACCTAGTGGAACATCTAGAGCCAAAGAATTTTGCAACATAATATTAGCACGGGTCCAGAGATGGCAAATCTCATGTCTCATAGAATAAATTGAATTCTTTGACCAGGCAAAACAAAAACAAAAACAGACAAGAAAGAGAGGGGTGGGCAGACTTCATATTTTTGGATTGTAAGAACGCCTTTGACACAGTACCACACAAGAGACTAGTGCACAAGCTGGAGATGCAGGCAGGAGTGAAAGGACAGGTACTCCATTGGATAAAGGAATACCCAAGCAACAGTAGACAGCGAGTCACTGTGAGGAGTAAAGTCTCACAGTGGTGAGGCGTTACCAGTGGAGTCCCACAGGGATCACTCCTTAGGCCTATACTGTTTCTGATAAATGCAAATGATTTCCCAGAAGGAATTGTCGGAAAATCCGACACCATTTAATATATCATACAGACAGATAATAATAGCTGTGTTGTATAAACAAGTTACCCATAGAAAACGTAACTTGTAGTGGAATTACTGTCTAAAGAAAACGGGATATCATCACCACATACTATTATATTCACCACCTATTATGGTGGGAATTATTCTTAAATACATTAGTCTTTGGACTTTACCATCATAAAAACATCTCATATAAATTAACTTAATTATCAATATTAGAGTAGAGTAAATGTGACCCTTCTATCACTTTCTGTCATCTGGACAATGTAAGCCAGGCGTCAGTGAGGAAGGAGGGGCAG
The DNA here is from genome assembly GCF_040958095.1 of Procambarus clarkii. Classification (NCBI taxonomy): domain Eukaryota; kingdom Metazoa; phylum Arthropoda; class Malacostraca; order Decapoda; family Cambaridae; genus Procambarus; species Procambarus clarkii. The sequence goes on from NC_091176.1 coordinate 34,242,719, forward strand.
CCATTGTTTATACTGAGACCAGAAGCTCACGGGAGCAAATTCGGCTCCTGTTAATTTTACTTGGACGTAGTGTTATGGAAACCAAAGGTGTACCATTATCAACACGCTGTCAACAAATCAAGTTAAGTGTTCTTCTGAAACCCATGTATCTTTCATTTATGGCCATTAATGTCATTATATAGGGTGACCCGGTTAGAGCACGTGGTAGCCTCAAACTAAAGGTAATTAAGCCAGGTCTTCATTGTTCCATGTACAGTATTTTCTCTGATATACCTGTCATATATAGAATTCTGGCTTTACAGCTAGCGCCCTTTTGACAGGTCAAGACGAGGAAGCATGCTTTGTGCATCAGTTACCAGGGTGAAGGAAGCTACCTCAAAGAGGGAAAATGTGGTGTCTACACCCTAGTTATACCTGGTGGATTAACCTGCTGTACTATAAGATAAGGAACCTCTTCAATGTATGTAGTCTAATACTGTAGTTTGATTGGCTGCATATATATAAATTAAATTAATATAATCCCCCCCTAATGTGTAGAGGATCGATTTGTGAGATTATGAGATTATTGCAGAAATACAGTCCACTCATTATTATACAAATTGCTATCGAAGTATATAAATTAACGTAAATATAAATTCATATAAATTAAATAAATATAAATCTCACAGGTCGGTTCCCACATTATTTGGTCATCTTCGAACCAGATGACGGATTATTTGATCCTTTGAACCCACATTTGGTCATCTTAGTACCGGATGAACCAGTTAACCAGTGGATTCATTAAATATACTAGTGCAGTGTGATTTATACAAAGCCAGCAGTCAAAGACGGCAGCGTAGCCTCGAGGGAGCTCAGGAGCCTCCCTCAGCCCAGATCAGCCTTAGTCAGCGGTTTCATGCACACCCACAGATATTTGGTGGCGTGTTATTCTGTGAAATGACAGCGATAATATTGAAGCCAGCCAAATTAGTGACTGTGTCGCGAGATTGTTTACGGATTTCGTGGTGTTAAATTTCGCGAGAGATTATCCACGAATTTTGTGGACTTTATTTCGCGAGGTCACTAATAATATTTAATACTTCTTGATAATATTAGAAGTTACATAGAGGCTAATTAAGAGGCTATTATCAATAATTGTGTATATTATTTCTCCAAAATAGAGAATCATTTAATATATATTGCACTAGTGATCACAGTATAATATTTACTAATTGCCAACCCACAACAGGGTAGGATATTAACATTGACTAGTTGAACTATTATCGTTCATCCTAGTCCCATTATTACCATAGTCAGTTGTACTATATTGATCAACCTAACACCATTAATGAATGGTCCAGACCCTATTTTGGGTGTAATTTTTATCAACTCGAGTTGAGTTGTGTATATATAATAATTTACTTATGATCATTACACCTTTGAGTGATTAATTAGTGTCTCTACCATCCTAGGGTGATATAGAAGAGCTAACCTAAAGGTACTTCCAGTGACACTGGTTTATCACTCAAATTATTAGTGTGTATGATTGTATATATATAATGTGTATTAATTTTAAGTGCTAACCTCTAGCAGAGGTAGGATTATTGCCTAGTGAGTGCAGAATTTACCCTAGGCTACCATTAGAGCTCGTTCAGTATTATGAGCAGCCCAAGTACAAGTCCCACAAGGCTTCACCAACGAGCCAGTATGGATAATGCAGGGAGAATGAAAAGAACCCTTGCAGGTCTTAAAGGCCACTTAACAAGACAGATCAAGAAATGTGAAGATTTGTCACAACAATCTCAAGTTGATTATGCTGACCTGGAAAGCTATTATCAAGCAGCTGCAGGTAAATTTGAGCAAATCAAATGCCAAATAGCAACATATGTGGCTGAACTTACCAACACCAATTTATCAGAAACAGAAATAGACGACATTATGGTTGATCTTGCGAATTATGAAGATCACACTCAGGCCACGTTACAGCCTTATGTCAAATTAATTGCCCAGAACAAGGCAGCAACAACAACAACAGTTGCATCTAATACGAGTCAAGCAGAAGCTCGACATCCCCAATTAATTTACCCACTTTCTCAGGAAAAGATGAGGAAGATTGGGATGAATTTTGGAACAAATTCGTTGACCTTGTAGACTCAAAACAATCTTTACCAAAGAGTAGTAAATTTTCTTATTTGCAAGGCCAATTATCAGGTGAGGCTAAAACAGTAGTATCCCATCTGAGATTAACTAATGACGGCTATGATCTGGCAGTAAAACTCCTCAAGGATAATTATGCTGATCCAGAAGTAAGAACATCACATTTAGTTCATGAGCTGTTGCATTTACCCCCACCGGAGGCTTCAGCTGATTCACTCCAAGTCTTCAAGCTGGAGGTAGAATCATTGATCAATGCCCTCAGCCTGACAGCAGATACAAACGGGGCTGAGTGGGTCTTGAAAATAATTGTCCAGGAGAAAATACCTAGGGACATATTGAGACAAATGAGTGCTCATTACAATAAAAGTATCTTATCCATGAATGAAATATCTGAAGGTTTAAAGTCAGTAGTTCATCAATTACGAACACATGACAAATTAAAACCACCAAGTAAACCCTCAGAAACCAATAATAGTAAACCACAGAGTACCAAAGGTACTCCAAATCAATCTAGACACTATAATTCAACACCAAAGTGGAACAGTAGCAGTGTGGGCGTATATGCAGTGGGACCCTCCAAGCCTATAGTTACTGTGTCACCCAAGAACGTGACACCAAAGGGTACTGGAAGCTATGGAACATGTTTGTTCTGCAATGAGAAACATTCAATGTACCACTGCTCTAATTTTCCTGATAGTGACGCCCGTGTTGAGCGACTCAAAGATTTGCAACATTGCACGAGGTGCCTCAGGAAACATAACATCAACGACTGTGATATCCAATTACACACCTGTAATAGGTTTAACAAAGGTCAGCACCATGCAGCATTGTGCAGAGACACCAAAACAACGTGTCCAAACCCCAAGGTGGAAGATAGCATTCCCACCACAGTACAGTACTGCAAGGTGCAAAAAACAAAGAGTGTCCAATCGGCAAAGTCTAAAGGTAATACGACTTTGCCTACTGCCCAAATTACCATTCTGAATAAGAGGGCCAAGGTCCAAACCCGTGGGTTGTTTGACCAAGGATCCCAGAGAACATTTGTCACTAAAAAGCTGGCAGATGAACTACAATTAAGGCCTGTAGCCCAGATGTCATTCAACATCTCAGGGTTTGTAACAGATGCAGGACCTCAAGTCTACCAGGTGGTACAACCATCAGTACGTTTAGGCAGGTACGTCTGTCGAGTACAAGCCATTGTGGTGGACAAAATACCAGTAGACCAACAAGTTCAAGGTCTGAGAGCAACAGCCAAATTCCTGAGAAATAGAGGAATAAAATTGGCAGATAATATTAAGTCTGATCACCTCACCGACTTCGGTCTCCTTGTAGGGACAGACTATTGTCATCGATTCATCGGTAGCCCTACTAAATATCAGGGTATAACCATGTTAAACTCTGCAGGAGGTACATTACTCTCAGGCCCAGTATCAAGCCTCAGGAGACCTATGCCTGCAGATAAACAATACCAATAGAAATCTAAATTTGTCAGCTGATTATATTTCTCCAGTAGCATTATACTAAGGAGATTACAGCTGACTATACCAACAGAGGTTGATGTTAGTATCATCATTTAAAGCTGGAGATGAGTTCATGAGGCCTCAGTGGCAAATCAGTGAACAGTAGCCTAAAACAGCTACAAGTCACTGCGACCAATGTCACTGAACCCACTGCAGTCTCAGAACCATACTTTACTTTAATGATGAGCTATTCAATCTTCTGAATCAATTAACTAAATTAAACCCCAATAAATCTGATGACTGATTTGATACATTTATTATTTAATCAAGATGTATTCCATGGGCCTCAGTGTTTATATATCAGTGACCAGTTACCTGAAGAAACTTCAAGTTATATCTAATGTCACTGATCTCACTGCAGTCCCTGAATCATACTTGACTGTAGTACTTGATAACATTCAGTCTTCTGGGTTAAATAATATGTAATTAGGCTTGAATATTAGCCTTTCAAGAGTTAACAGGGAAATGAAATCGCATTAGACTTCTAACCCCTGCAACTCTAGTACGGGACATCCGTCCTGTACGAACAGACGCACAAATGTGTGATTACTAACTACTAACATCAAATTAATCTAATAATTCGAAGGAGGAGTATCGGTGTTCGTCTGTTCTAATAGGACTTCGACCCGTGAGCAGCCCCTGGGGAATTATGTCAGAAAATCCGACACCATTTAATATATCATACAGACAGATAATAATAGCTGTGTTTGTATAAACAAGTTACCCATAGAAAACCGTAACTTGTAGTGGAATTACCGTCTAAAGAAAACGGGATATCATCACCACATACTATTATATTCACCACCTATTATGGTGGGAATTATTCTTAAATACATTAGTCTTTGGACTTACCATCATAAAACATCTCATATAAATTAACTTAATTATCAATATTAAAGTAGAGTAAATGTGACCCTTCTATCACTTTCTGTCATCTGGACAATGTAAGCCAGGCGTCAGTGAGGAAGGAGGGGCAGCCATTGTTTATACTGAGACCAGAGGCTCATGGGAGCAAATTCGGCTCCTGTTAATTTTACTTGGACGTAGTGTTATGGAAACCAAAGGTATACCATTATCAACACGCTGTCAACAAATCAAGTTAAGTGTTCTTCCGAAACCCATGTATCTTTCATTATGGCCATTAATGTCATTATATAGGGTGACCCGGTTAGAGCACGTGGTAGCCTCAAACTAAAGGTAATTATGCCAGGTCTTCATTGTTCCATGTACAGTATTTTCTCTGATATACCTGTCATATATAGGATTCTGGCTTTACAGCTAGCGCCCTTTTGACAGGTCAAGACGAGGAAGCATGCTTTGTGCATCAGTTACCAGGGTGATGGAAGCTACCTCAAAGAGGGAAAATGTGGTGTCTACACCCTAGTTATACCTGGTGGACTAACCTGCTGTACTATAAGATAAGGAACCTCTTCAATGTATGTAGTCTAATACTGTAGTTTGATTGGCTGCATATATATAAATTAAATTAATATAAACCCCCCCCCCCTAATGTGTAGAGGATCGATTTGTGAGATTATGAGATTATTGCAGAAATACAGTCCACTTATCATTATACAAATTGCTATCTAAGTATACAAATTAACGTAAATATAAATTCTATATATATTCATATAAATTAAATAAATATAAATCTCACAGGTCGGTTCCCACAGGAATTGACTAGTTCCTCTCATGTTTGCTACTGATGACAAAATTATGAGGATGATTAAGACAGAGAAAGATAGCATGAGGCTACAAGATGACCTAGACAAACTGGAGGAATGGTCCAACAATTGGCTACTAAAGTTCAACCCAGGTAAATGTTAGGTAATTAAACTAGGCGGAGGAAATAGGATGCCCGACACAAGGTACCGAAATCTCTGACCTCCAGACTGTGAAGCTAGCTAGCTAGCTCCGTTAGCCTCACTGCCTGCCAGATTAGTATGCAGGGTTAATTAATCAAACTATTCTTATTTACTGGCCACCCAGATAGTGGAATGCCTATTGAAATTGACGGTAATTCTGTAGGTTCTTGGTCCCGGTTATTTCCAATTACAATATTGAATTGCGACCTGAATTTATAATATAAGAATTAACAATGTAGAAGGTGGTTGTCTTTCCTGCCGCATGACCTTGACCCAGGGTGGGTCAGAGATGAAGCCTAACGAACTAGTCCCCCTATTCTAAATGACGTTACAGTCTCTTTGACAGCATACGAGCCTTGATTTTTAATCTACATTCATGTTAACCTAACATAAGTACTTAAACCAGAGTGGTTATTACAACAATTACTGTTATTATTGAATTATTCGTCAATGTTGAATTAATACAAGGGAACCGTAGCCATTTTATCTTATACCCTCATTAATCGTTTAATCTCTGGAGAGTGACCTTTTCTCCGGCTAGCCAGGTAAAAGTACCCTTTGACTGCAAAGCTTGCGTTCCCTGTACCATATGATCTAAGATCCATAAACTTCTAAAACCAGCTTAGCTTGTTACAACATGATCACCATATACAAAATTATTGGTGGAATTGATAGGGTTGACAAGGATAAATTATTTAACACGGGTGATACATGCTTAAGGAAACACAGGTTGTATGTATTGTAAAACCGTAGAAATCCCAGGACAGATCCCTGGGACACAATACTTACAACAGTGTACTAATTTAACTTAATTCTTTAATGCTAACTCAGCTGTCTATGAACTAATCAAGCTTTTATCTAATTTAAGATAACTCTCTCTAGAACGTTGCACATCTAACTTCTTAATGAGTCTCCTTGTGGTAGAGTATCAAAGACCTTGGTAAAAGCAAGTGTCGCAATTCTTTTCAATCTAAACTACTTTAAATATACTTTAAAGGAAGAAACGATAATTGGTTAAATATGATTGTCATTTGGTAAACCGTGTGTTGCTTTAATAACGTTTGTTTTTCAAGTTGTAAACAATATCTTTAGTAATTATTGATTCAAACAGTTTTTCTGCAAAAATCCTTATGTTAATTTTACGATAGTTTGATTGCAAATATTTCATCTCCCTTCTTGAAATTCAATCCTACAATAGCAACCCTCTACAACTCTGGTACTCTGCTCGTCTTTATGTTTTGGTAAATATGCAAGATCCCTGGCAAACATTTTGTCTAGGCCTAAGAACTGGTGTGGCCTTAATTTTTATATGTATACAATAACTTGACCTTCTTTGTTTTAAGTACTTCAACTTTCTTTGGTTTCTTATTTCGTTTTATTCATTTTAATTAGCTAGGCGAGGTGTTGATCAAGATTTACTTCCCCTTCCTAATCCTTATGTTCATGGCTTGGTTTTTTTTCTCCAAGATGGTTTTATATTCGAAGTAATCAATAAATATTGTATACTACATCCCTAGATCTGGCTAAGAATATATTGAGATAAGTTACATATAGAATCTACATTGTTATCGTTTGTGATGCATCCCACCGCTAGGATCTTGAGTAGAGTTCATCAAGTGAATATCAACTGGATGAATATTAGCAAGGTCTGGAACCTATCGGTCCAGATAACCTGTAATAATAGCTCTAAACTGAACTATTTCATGTTCAGAAAGACTTTGGGGAAGTATTGGTTTGAAAATAAGGTGGTAGACGAATGGATTGGTTTTAGGGCAAAATTTTAGAGGACAACGATATCGTTTAGTTTTTAAGATTAGACTCAATAGATACATTTGAAACAGTAGATGGATCTCTAATGTCATCGCCAGTACTGGTCCAAGAGACCCATTGTAGTGATTCGTATTTCTTATGCTCTCATGTACTTATCTGTTGACAGATTACTCAGCCTTCCACTATGCAAGTATGGCTGGCCACAAAAAAGTGTTGGAGGTCCTCGTCCGCGCAGGAGCAGAAAAGAACGCCAGAGAAGATAATGGTAAGGACACCACTTAAGTTACAGACACAAGCCTATACATAACACATTTCACACAACAAACCATAAATATTGTGCTGCAAAATGTTGTATGCAAATATTGCCATAATGCTCAAAACCACATATATTACATAAAATACACAACATTTATGTTGACGTATTATTCAATGTAACTTACATATTACTCAATGTAACTTATGTATTACTCAATGTAACTTACGTATTACTCAATGTAATGTATTACTTACACACAATGTAAGAACACTTTTTGTGACACTTCACATAACAAATTGAGACCCAAATTACATCTCCCATACCTTGGTCATACTTAGCTGCATGTTATGAGAGTTCTCCTACTCCACAAGCCCGGCACAGTGACAAGCTTGACTTGCGAGAGCGTGGTCCAACACGCTGTTGTTTGGAGAGGCCCACAGGCCCACATATCCACTACACCACGGTTGTCGGGCACTTCTTGAGAAACACCATCTGGTTTTCGCTTAAGACGTTCACGTTTGTTCCTTATATTATTATACTACTAGCAGTACCCGGCTACCCGTTGCTGTGCCTCAGCAACGCATGTGCGTTGCTGAACCACAGCAACCTTCCACCTGTCCCCCAGTCCTCCCCATCATTCCCCATTCCACCATCCCCTCTTTCTTCCCATCTTGCCCCACTTTCCTGTCCCTTTGTCCTCCCCACCTTTCGCGCCATTCTCCACTCCCCCCTCCCCTCGTCCCCATCATCCCAATCTTCCCCGTCCTTCCCCAACATTATCTCCTCCCTTGTCCCCTCGTCCTCCCACCATCTCTCATCTCCGTCCCCTCGTCATCTCCACCATTCCCCACTCCCTCGTCTGATGCCTTCCCAAATGGTCTAATGTTCCCATCAGAAAATTGGGAACATCAAGTGATCTGATGTTTCCATCACTGACATCTAAGAAAAACACTTAAAAATGAAATGAAAAATGATAAAATGAAAAATAAACATAATCACAAAAGGAATGGTATGAAAAACAGCACAGCTCAATTCCAACACAATTCACACAAATTAATTAAATCAAAATTTAAATAAATCAAAATCTATGAAAATTCAATTGATCAAGCAATCAGAAACATTGAAATGGAATTGTAACATATTTAGTATAGCGTGTGTCTTGCACTTACATGCAACAGATGGTGGTCACAGGTGAGGCATCTATACTTATACTTACGAAATGCATGGTATGGTAACCATCAGCTCAATTCCAACACAATGTCACACAAAATAATTCAATAAAAATAAAATAAATCGAAATCTATTAAACTAAAATTTATCAATGCAATCGGAAAAATTGAAATGGAATTTGTGACATATTTAGTATGCGTGCATGTTGCTATTATGTGTAACACATGGCACTCTTCTTCAAAAGCGCATGTTTTTACCTGTCACAGGTGTGGTATCTATATAGTAGGTATTTAAAAAAGATGCACCTATTTGAATGCAACATTGTGTCAAAATTTCAAAGCAATCGGTGAAGAATTTCGGAGATTACAGCGTGTGTTGCTCTTACGTTCAACAGATGGCGCTGTTTTCCAAAAAAGCATGTTTGTTCTTGTCACAGGTGAGGCATGTATATAGTAGAAATAAAAAGACGCGCCTATTCGAATGCAACGTTGTGTCAAAATTTCAAAGCAATCGGTAAAGAGGTTTTGAAGACTTCCCTCACATGAAAAACACATGAAACACACAGTTTTTCAGAAAAAGCATGTTTTTTTTTACCGTCACATACGTGACATCTATATAGTATGTATATAAAAACTGGCCGGATGCGAATGGAACGTTGTGTGAAAATTTCAAAGCAATCGGAAACAACTTTCGGAGATTAGCGATTTTGAACAAACGAACATTTCCAATTTTATTTAAATAGATAATATATCATATGTTTCCTAGGAGGATGTTGAACATCTATTGACATCTGATGTTCATGCAGTGTTCTCTGATTGTGCCAATGGTACCTCGGTTCTTCACTGACTTTATTCTGCAATTCCTTCCATATCGTTCACATTCAGTATATTGCTTTTAACTGTGAAAATTTGCGACTTGGCCTTCCAGTATCATCCGTGTACATATTATTTAATACCATGTCTCTTTTCTAAAGCAGTGGTCGCCAACCGGCTGTCTGCGAGAACATTTGTGGTGGTCTGCAGAAAAAATCTGTACATTATTAAAATTTGTATGTTTTATCTATATAAATAAAAAATGGCAATGTTCGTTAATTCAAAATCGCTAATCTCCGAAAAGGTTTTCACCAATTGCCTTGAAATTTTCACACAACGTTCCATTCACACCCGAATAGTTTTTATATACATACTATATAGATGTCACGTCTGTGACGGGGAAAAACATGCTTTTAAAAAAAAAAAAAAAACTGCGTTTTCGTGTGTTTTTCAAGTAAGGGAAATCTTCGAACCCTCTTTACCAATTGCTTTGAAATTTTGACACAACATTGCATTCGAATAGGCGAGTGTTTTTTATATACCTTTTATATGCATGACTCACCTGTGACAGGGTAAAAGCATGCTTTTTTGAAAAACAGCTCATCTGTAGGACGTATGAGCAACACACAACACTGAAATCTCCGAAAGTTCTTCACCGTTTGCTTTGAAATAAGAGTGCTTCTAGCAGAATGGGGTTCGAGTCACTTGCTGGGTTGAGTTTTCAGTTGCCTATGTGCCTGAAGACCGTTCAGGCTTGTTCACATTTGTGTTCCTCACATGTGCCCAAAAGAATGAGTGATTTGATAAAATACCATGCCCATGATTACCATCAGAGTGCCGGTGGGAGATTAGGAATTAGCCTCGCCTACCATCCTCTATTGTCCGGTCGTGATGCTCGAGTTGTTAAGGGATCCTGTACATCAGTGGCAGAGTGCTTCTGGTAGGATGGGTTTGAGTCACTACTGGAGTGTGAGTTTTCAGTTGCATATGTGCCTGGAGACCGTTCGGGCTTGTTCACACACACACACACACACCACACACCACACACACACACACACACACACACACACACACACACACACACACACACAGACACACACCACAGATATATATATATATATATATATATATATATATATATATATATATATATATATATATATATATATATATATATATATATATATATATATATATATATATATATATAAATGCGAACAAGCCTGAATGGTCCCCAGGACTATATGCAACTGAAAACTCACACCCCAGAAGTGACTCGAACCCATACTGCCAAGAGCTACGCAACTGGTATGTACAGGACACCTTAATCCACTTGACCATCACGACCAGACATAAGAAAGTAATAGCCGAAGCTATTTGAACCACTCCCTCGCCGGCACTTGGATGGTAATCTTGGGCATAGCATTTTATCAAATCACCTCATTCTTTGCGACACACGTGAGGAACACAAATGCAGACAAGCCTGAATGGTCCCCAGGACTATATACAACTGAAAACTCACACCCCCCAGAAGTGACTCGAACCTATACTGCAAGGAGCAACGCAAATAGTAAGTACAGGACGCCTAAATCCACTTGACTATCACGACCAGACATAAGGAAGTGATAGCCACAGCTATTTGAACCACTTCCCCGCCGGCACTCGGATGGTACTCTTGGGCATAGCATTTTATCAAATCCACTCATTCTTTGAGGCACTCGTGAGGAACACAAATCGCTGTTCACCAACGTACCTGTGGACGAGACAATCGGGATGATAGCCGACAGAGTGTATCGTGATCCAGCCTGTACTCCTCTTGACATACCAGAAAATATCCTAAGGAAACTACTCCAAGCTTGTACTAAAGAGGCACCCTTCTTGAGCCCGGATGGGCACATGTATAAGCAAGTAGATGGGGTCGCCATGGGTTCTCCCTAGGTGTCCTGTTTGCAAACTTCTACATGGTACCATTGAGCAAAAAGTCTTAGTCGACATGAACTTGAAACCGGCCATATACTGCAGGTATGTTGACGACATTTTTACACAGGTACCTGATGTCAGACATCTGCAGGAGCTGAAGGAGGTGTTTGAGCAGAGTTCCATGCTGCGTTTCACTTACGAGATGGAAAAGGATGGGAAGCTGCCCTTTCTGGATGTAACAGTCATGGAAAAGAGCCGAGGTTTCCACACTTCAGTCTACACTAAGGAAACGAACATAGGAATATGCCTAAATGCCAGCAGCGACTGCCCAGACAGGTACAAGAGGAGTGTTGTTAATGCATATGTCGACTGTGCTCTCAGCCACAGCTCAGAATGGAAGCAAGTCGACGAAGAACTCTGTAGGGTAAGGCAGGTCCTAGTCAACAAGGCTTCTCCAATGGTTTCATCGAAGACATCATAAGAAGGAAAGTGAAACGCCATGCAACCTCTGAAGAGACAACTAACACAACACCTATACCCCCTATTAGACTATTTTACAGGAACTTCTTTTCCACAGCTCATAAAACAGAAGAAAGGGTCCTGAAAGATATTGTTAATAGAAACGTTATCCCTACAGACAAAAATCAGAAGATACAACTGACGATTTACTATAAAACCAGAAAAACGGCCAGCCTACTCATGAGAAACTCTCCAGACACAAAGCAGAACGCTTTAAAAGAGACCAACGTCGTCTATGCCTTCAAATGCCCTCTTTGGGACTGTAAGCTCAAAAAAAACAGTATATAGGCAAGACAACAACATCTCTTTCTAGGCGTTTAATGATGCATAAGCAACAGGGCTCCATTAAGGAACATATAATCTCTTCCCACAACCAAACCATCGCCGAGAAATCCTAGTAAACAACACAGAAATCTCGATAGATACAGCGATAGCAGACGGCTTGACGTTTGCGAGGCACTACACATTAAAAAGTGAACACCAGCAATCAACAGCCAATTAATGCACAACTAATCTACCACCTCAAGACTCCGCTCCAATATAGAAGCATCAAGAAATATGGACCAATAGGCTTTCTAATCACTTCCATTCAATACCCATTGTTTCGTGTTCTGTCTTGTGTTGATGAAATTAATACCCTATTAATACCACACCCCATCCACCTCACTCAAATGTAGATATAAACAAATCGGAGATGTGTAAGTTCTATTCAGTTGTGTATGTGTAAACTAAAGTCTTTGAAAATGTAATAAGTTTTACGAAACGCGCTCAAGTGTCGCGTCAAACTAGAAATAAAAATGAATTTTGGAGAATTGATTTTTGAATTACCACCAACAGTGAAAAGAAATGTACGAAAGATCGAGAAAATTCGTGTTAGAATTATTAATCTTACTTTTTCGGTCATATTTAATAATATTGTCTACAGGAAAGACTGCTACCAAAATATACTAATATATATATATATATATATATATATATATATATATATATATATATATATATATATATATATATATATATATATATATATATATATATATATATATAGCCATAAATCACTATTTGGCCTAATATGTAAGGCTGTCGTCTCACTTAGTTAATTAATTCAGCAAGACCACTGTCGTTTCTGGCCGAATGTACACAAGTTGCCCAAGTATGCACAAATTGTAACTGCCCATTAAGCAAAGAAAGCAGGTTCGTTATTGGTCGATCGTCAACTGACTGCGGTAAAATGAGGTAACGACATAAGGCGGGGTCAGTCATATATTTCAGTGTCAGTCAGATACCCACACGATGGATACACTCCAATCAGTACCCTCAAGTGCTCCAGCGTCATTATTGACTTGTGGACAAAGAAGTGAAAATGAAAAGAGAGACGAAGAAGTTCGTCATAAACAAGAATTTGACCTTCAGATACGCCAAATGTTGTCTAAACGACGCAGGGAACGTCGAAAGATTTTTAGTCGCGAAAAGTTAAAGAAATACATTAGTGAAGAATATGCAGCTAAACTTAAGAAGATTACAAAAACTTACCGTGAATACGATCTGTTGTCACGATACGATGTGGAAAACATGTTCGGAGAAGATATTCTGGTCACCGTAGATGAAACTGAGAAGAGTCTGAAGCGGGAATAAAACGCAACTTAATTAGCTCAACATCAACAGCAGCAGCAACCTCCGCATTAGACCCCCAACGTGTATACCGCAGATTTATACACCAGGGGCAACTATATTACAAAATTTACGACGCCCATAACGCGGTCGGCCATGGGGGAGAAAAAACTTATTTTCAAGTAAGCAAAACGGTTGCTAACGTAGCCCAAAAAAAGTAAAACTATTCATTTCTTTAAGGCAAATTTGCAACTTAAAACGTGTTCCCAGGTGTAAGAAAGGGGTTGTTAAACCCATCGTGTCTGAGAGTTTCGGAAAGAGAGGACAGATGAATTTGATAGACATGTATAAGGATGGGGGATGTCTGTTCAACTACATTCTTCATTACCAAGACACTCTAACCAAGTTCTCAGTTCTCCGACCTCTTCGCTCTAAACAGGCGATAGAAGTCGCTCGTCACTTGCTGGATATCTTTACGCTCATTGGAGCCCTTCGATATCTGCAAAGCGACAACGGCCGTGAATTCGTGCGGCAGTGATTCATCAGTTACGGACGGAATTATAGCCCAAGTTAATCCTAATAAATGGTAAGCCCCGGCATCCCCAGAGTCAGGGAAGCATAGAACGGGCCAACGGCGACATTACAAAAATGCTTGGGAGTTGGATGTGTGAGAATCGAACTCGCGATTGGTCGGCCAGTCTTCCCTTCGTACAATTTAATAAGAATATAGCATATTCGCAGGGTGTTGGACTGTCACCGTACAAGGCGGTCTTTGGGATCGAACCCCCCATCGGTATGCAAACGGAACTCTCACCATCGATGTACAAACAGCTGCAATGAAAGGATATCACTGAAGAAGACTTATTAACGATGAATCTAATTGAAGAAGAGGAGGAGGAAGAAGATGATCCTATTGGAGACCAGGAACGAAGTCGAGAACAAGATGTTGAAGAACACCACTGCCGTCAACCACCGACTGCTGAGGCTGGGAACCAGAACGAAACTATTATCAACACCAGAGATTCAGAGGTATCTATTTATTAATTAATGGTTGACAGATAGATGATAATTTATACTGAGATATTCATCATATCCTTTCCCTTGAGTTGTAAAAATTAAAATAATAAATCTGTAAAGAAAGAGAAACATTAAAATTTCTACTTCATTAGTTAACTTCCAAAAAGAGTGAGTGAGTTAACAACAAATAATGGGATAGCATATGATAATTATAATTATAAATTTTTGGAAGGTTAATTTGATAAATAGATGCCTATTTATATTTATTAAGAAAATTAAAGCCAAGAAGCGACAGTATATACTATTTATATATATTTTCTTTTAATTACAGTCATCATCACCAATGATGACCTCAACAACAACATCAATCCATCATATCTTCACATTCGAATACAACTACAAGTTCTTCGCCTGATGATAATAATCTCCCCACCTCCACCATCATTGCCACCAATATTATTACCCGGGAGATAATGGATGACGAACTGAACAAAATAACAGGAGAACCGTTAGATGAAGTCAACAATGAAGAAATGGGAGCAGCTCCTACTACACCTTCGCCTCTGATCATGGGATGATATTATCATCTCCACTACCACAAGAGCCTCATCTTCGACCTTCATCACCGTCGCCTCCTCTTGTAGTGTTATCACCTAAGATAATAATTAGACAACTGAACAATTCAGGGGACACACCATCTCGTACTGATTCGGAGTCCGACGAAAATAACAACAATATCGATGCAGACATCGACAACCATCCTCCTCATCACTTGCATGTCAAAAAAGTAAAAGAAATAAGAAGTAGAGTGAAGGAGCGCCAGAAGAGTAACGCTTTTAAAATGTTGTCACAGTCTTCATCAGATGTTACACTATAAGTTTATACGACGCAGTTAATGTCATAATCCCTAAAGCAGACAGAGAATCGAAGATGGGGATGCGTACCATCAGTGGAATAGTTATGGAAATTAATTACCGGAGAGATTTATATCATGTGGCCACCAAATTGGGAACCATCGATCGGTATCTTTCTAGGACTGACCGATAAATGTGTAGACAGAATTATACCAAATCAAATTAATAAGAGCCAGGCAGTAGGTCTTCGAGAAGTCATTTGAAGACAGTCTGATTATTTTCTCAGTGATAATCGCTATAGGAAGATTCTAGTGTGTCATTGTAAACTCTTTCCGTGTATGAACCACAGATGTATTTGCCAGAGATACGGTCAAAGGTGTACCCCCAAATGCCGACATAATGTACAAATCTGTATAAATTGTTGATAATAATAATAATAGTCAAATACTTATACATTTCAATATCCTTTATCATGCCATGTTTGGATAAGTGCGAAAAATCATTTAAACCACAACTGCTGTTACGACATGATCCATAAACGTAAATACCAAATCTCATTAATAGTTTTTTTATCTTCTGTATCTCACATTCAAGGGTAACTTTTTAAAATTATATAATTGATTCTATAAAATACATTCAAAATT
Organism: Procambarus clarkii; assembly: GCF_040958095.1. Lineage (NCBI taxonomy): Eukaryota > Metazoa > Arthropoda > Malacostraca > Decapoda > Cambaridae > Procambarus > Procambarus clarkii. The sequence goes on from NC_091176.1 coordinate 34,258,813, forward strand.
ATTAAAAAAAATAGATTTTGGGGTTTTATTTCACAAAAAAAATATATTTTTGCTAAGTAAAAACCAAAAGTAAATACTTGTTTTTTAGGTGACAAATTTTACATTTTATTTAGAACAAATTATTTAATTTATTATATAAAATATCTTGACAAAAATAAAATTGAGCATTTTATAATATCCGCCAAAAATAATTTTTGGGTTCTATTATCCACAAATAATATATTTGTGGTCCTGGGTTCGATCCCAGGCGATCGAACCAGGACCACAGGATCACAAGCCAGTGTGCTGTCCGCTCGGCCGACCTGCTCCAACTATATATGTACATATATATAAATATTTACTCCTTTCTTATATAAGAAAAAAGAGAATTATATTATTATTTTTATTTTATAAAAGATTAAAAGATTCTATATATTTTTTATAAAGAGAAAAAATTATATACCACATAAATAAAAAAGTTTAAACTTTAAAAAAAGTTCCATAAATTTAAAAAACTTCTGAATTAGCGTTACTACCCCCAATTCTTTTATTGTTCCTCGTTTAATTATTGTGTTATTTTGACACCAGATGAGTCAGATTTAAAATAATAATAGTTTAATAAAAGTCGTCATAATGTTTTTATATTACTACGTCAAAGAATCGGAATTTACAGAATTAGATTACATCGAACATACATACGAGGTCTATACCTGTTTTCTAATTGACCATTCATTAATTTTTTCAAATCTGTGAAATCAAATTGAATCTGTTTTTCAAATATAAAGTTGAAGGCCAAATGCTTGATGTAAGACTTGAAGAAAACTAAATGCGTCTAAAAATAATATAAACTCTAACACTGTTCCTGTCTCTCCCTCACAATAGATCAGTTGAGTTAATGAATTACTTGTTACCTATATTCTTCAATAAATATCGCCTCTTTCTCTAAATGTCTCTGCAAGTGGTTGTTAATAGCAAACTTTCTCTCACACATAGAACATATATAATGTTTTATGCTTGTATGTATATTAAGATGATCATCCAAGTGGCCCATACTAACAAACTCTTTAACGCATATATGACACTTATAAGGCATTTCGCCTTTATGTCTTTTTAAATGTCTTTAAGCTGGTTTTATAATTAAAATTTCTCCCACACTTAGAACAGTTATGAAGACATTCACCTGTATGAATTTTCAAATGCATTTTCAAGGTACGTTTTTTACTAAAACATTTCATGCATACAGAACATTGATAAAGCTTTTCATGTATTTTGAAGTGAGTCTTCAAGGAGTCTGGCCATCTTAATTTTTTATTACAGTCCGAACATTCATAACGTTTCCCGATATAATTTCTACCACTTCTAGTCTGTTTGTCTGCTTCTTGTTAACATTGGTCAAAGTAAAAACTGAGTTTAACATCATACAAAATATTTTTATCAATTTTCCCTTTTAATAAGTAAATTTTATATAATATTATATATTAAAACCAATTTGGGAAAGGTGTAGCGGCTTATTAGACTGGTGGAATTTATTTGTAACAACATGCAACATTTTCAGTACTTTCTAGAAAGTAGGATGGGTATCAATCCCTCTGAAAAATTTATAAGGTAATGATCATGTCTCAGTTCCATTAATCTTTCCTCATAGCTCATACCCCTCAGCACAGGCATTAGCTTGGTGGCATCCCTCTGAACCTTTTCTAACTTTGTTTTGTGTTTGACTAGATGTGGACTCCATGCTGGAGCCGCATATTTCTAGTATAGGTCTGATATATATATATATATATATATATATATATATATATATATATATATATATATATATATATATATATATATATATATATATATATATATATATATATATATATATGCGAACAAGCCAGAATGGTCCCCTGGACAATATGCAACTGAAAACTCACACCCCAGAAGTGACTCGAACCCATACTCCCAGAAGCAACGCAACTGGTATGTACAAGACGCCTTAATCCACTTGACCATCATGACCGAAAAAATGAGGTGATAGCCGAGGCTATTTGAACCACCCCACCGCCGGCACTCGGATAGTTATCTTGGGCATAGCATTTTACCAAATCACCTCATTCTTAGGGGCACACGTGAGGAACACAAATGCGAACAAGCCAGAATGGTCCCCTGGACAATATGCAACTGAAAACTCACACCCCAGAAGTGACTCGAACCCATACTCCCAGAAGCAACGCAACTGGTATGTACAAGACGCCTTAATCCACTTGACCATCACGACCGGACAAAATGAGGTGATAGCCGAGGCTATTTGAACCACCCCACCGCCGGCACTCGGATAGTTATCTTGGGCATAGCATTTTACCAAATCACCTCATTCTTAGGGGCACACTTGAGGAACACAATATGCGAACAAGCCAGAATGGTCCCCTGGACAATATGCAACTGAAAACTCACACCCCAGAAGTGACTCGAACCCATACTCCCAGAAGCAACGCAACTGGTATGTACAAGACGCCTTAATCCACTTGACCATCACGACCGGAACAAAATGAGGTGATAGCCGAGGCTATTGAACACCCCACCGCCGGCACTCGGATAGTTATCTTGGGCATAGCATTTTACCAAATCACCTCATTCTTAGGGGCAACACGTGAGGAACACAAATGCGAACAAGCCAGAATGGTCCCCTGGACAATATGCAACTGAAAACTCACACCCACAGAAGTGACTCGAACCCATACTCCCAGAAGCAACGCAACTGGTATGTACAAGACGCCTTAATCCCACTTGACCATCACGACCGGACAAAATGAGGTGATAGCCGAGGCTATTTGAACCACCCCACCGCCGGCACTCGGATAGTTATCTTGGGCATAGCATTTTACCAAATCACCATCATTCTTAGGGGCACACGTGAGGAACACAAATGCAAACAAGCCAGAATGGTCCCCTGGACAATATGCAACTGAAAACTCACACCCAGAAGTGACTTCGAACCCATACTCCCAGAAGCAACGCAACTGGTATGTACAAGACGCCTTAATCCACTTGACCATCACGACCGGACAAATGAGGTGATAGCCGAGGCTATTTGAACCACCCCACCGCCGGCACTCGGATAGTTATCTTGGGCATAGCATTTTAACCAAATCACCTCATTCTTAGGGGCACACGTGAGGAACACAAATGCGAACAAGCCAGAATGGTCCCCCTGGACAATATGCAACTGAAAACTCACACCCCAGAAGTGACTCATTTTGTCCGGTCGTGATGGTCAAGTGGATTAAGGCGTCTTGTACATACCAGTTGCGTTGCTTCTGGGAGTATGGGTTCGAGTCACTTCTGGGGTGTGAGTTTTCAGTTGCATATTGTCCAGGGGACCATTCTGGCTTGTTTCGCATTTGTGTTCCTCACGTGTGCCCCTAAGAATGAGGTGATTTGGTAAAATGCTATGCCCAAGATAACTATCCGAGTGCCGGCGGTGGGGTGGTTCAAATAGCCTCGGCTATCACCTCATTTTGTCCGGTCGTGATGGTCAAGTGGATTAAGGCGTCTTGTACATACCAGTTGCGTTGCTTCTGGGAGTATGGGTTCGAGTCACTTCTGGGGTGTGAGTTTTCAGTTGCATATTGTCCAGGGGACCATTCTGGCTTGTTTGCATTTGTGTTCCTCACGTGTGCCCCTAAGAATGAGGTGATTTGGTAAAATGCTATGCCCAAGATAACTATCCGAGTGCCGGCGGTGGGGTGGTTCAAATAGCCTCGGCTATCACCTCATTTTGTCCGGTCATGATCGTCAAGTGGATTAAGGCGTCTTGTACATACCAGTTGCGTTGCTTCTGGGAGTATGGGTTCGAGTCACTTCTGGGGTGTGAGTTTTCAGTTGCATATTGTCCAGGGGACCATTCTGGCTTGTTCGCATTTGTGTTCCTCACGTGTGCCCCTAAGAATGAGGTGATTTGGTAAAATGCTATGCCCAAGATAACTATCCGAGTGCCGGCGGTGGGGGGGGGGGGTTCAAATAGCCTCGGCTATCACCTCATTTTGTTCGGTCGTGATGGTCAAGTGGATTAAGGCGTCTTGTACATACCAGTTGCGTTGCTTCTGGGAGTATGGGTTCGAGTCACTTCTGGGGTGTGAGTTTTCAGTTGCATATTGTCCAGGGGACCATTCTGGCTGTTCGCATTTGTGTTCCTCACGTGTGCCCCTAAGAATGAGGTGATTTGGTAAAATGCTATGCCCAAGATAACTATCCGAGTGCCGGCGGTGGGGTGGTTCAAATAGCCTCGGCTATCACCTCATTTTGTCCGGTCGTGATGGTCAAGTGGATTAAGGCGTCTTGTACATACCAGTTGCGTTGCTTCTGGGAGTATGGGTTCGAGTCACTTCTGGGGTGTGAGTTTTCAGTTGCATATTGTCCAGGGGACCATTCTGGCTTGTTCGCATTTGTGTTCCTCACGTGTGCCCCTAAGAATGAGGTGATTTGGTAAAATGCTATGCCCAAGATAACTATCCGAGTGCCGGCGGTGGGGTGGTTCAAATAGCCTCGGCTATCACCTCATTTTGTCCGGTCGTGATGGTCAAGTGGATTAAGGCGTCTTGTACATAACAGTTGCATTGCTTCTGGGAGTATGGGTTCGAGTCACTTCTGGGGTGAGAGTTTTCAGTTGCATATTGTCCAGGGGACCATTCTGGCTTGTTCGCATTTGTGTTCCTCACGTGTGCCCCTAAGAATGAGGTGATTTGGTAAAATGCTATGCCCAAGATAACTATCCGAGTGCCGGCGGTGGGGTGGTTCAAAAAGCCTCGGCTATCACCTCATTTTGTCCGGTCGTGATGGTCAAGTGGATTAAGGCGTCTTGTACATACCAGTTGCGTTGCTTCTGGGAGTATGGGTTCGAGTCACTTCTGGGGTGTGAGTTTTCAGTTGGCATATTGTCCAGGGGACCATTCTGGCTTGTTCGCATTTGTGTTCCTCACGTGTGCCCCTAAGAATGAGGTGATTTGGTAAAATGCTATGCCCAAGATAACTATCCGAGTGCCGGCGGTGGGGTGGTTCAAATAGCCTCGGCTATCACCTCATTTTGTCCGGTCGTGATGGTCAAGTGGATTAAGGCGTCTTGTACATACCAGTTGTGTTGCTTCTGGGAGTATGGGTTCGAGTCACTTCTGGGGTGTGAGTTTTCAGTTGCATATTGTCCAGGGGACCATTCTGGCTTGTTCGCATTTGTGTTCCTCACGTGTGCCCCTAAGAATGAGGTGATTTGGTAAAATGCTATGCCCAAGATAACTATCCGAGTGCCGGCGGTGGGGTGGTTCAAATAGCCTCGGCTATCACCTCATTTTGTCCGGTCGTGATGGTCAAGTGGATTAAGGCGTCTTGTACATACCAGTTGCGTTGCTTCTGGGAGTATGGGTTCGAGTCACTTCTGGGGTGTGAGTTTTCAGTTATATATATATATATATATATATATATATATATATATATATATATATATATATATATATATATATATATATATATATATATATTGTTGGGGTTTCCACCTCTCTATTATTCTCTACCCTTACTCTGGGGTGAGCAATAGTTATGCTCAAGGTACTCACCGTAGCCCTGCGGGTCTTCCCTCGATCCTCACGGCGCCACTGCACGCCAGGAGAGTCTCCCAGTCAATCTTAACGGCCTCTTATTAAGAAAGAGTGAGAACACGACTCGATCACATCGACCGTCGTGTGCCCTCCCCAACAATAGGGCTCTACGGTTAATCACAAAGTCGCCAATTGGTGTTTAAGGTGGCCAATAACACCATCAGTGGACTGGTGTATTCAGTGGTAGCCTTGGCAAGGTCACACTCAAAGATCAGGAATCAGGCAGGTACTTGTTGTTATCACTCTATGTTTACCAGTATAATATAGCCACAAGATCAATGGAGGGAATGATAAAAACACTAAGATAGTTTTGTATTTTACTTAAAATGTATGAAAGATGTCACAAAGCCAAATAACAACAAATAAATCAGCAAATCCTGACGCGGCCGGAAGTTCCCACGAATAGTCCGCGATCATTAGGTGGCAACACCTCCCCCTCCTCATCAAGTGTCAAGAACAGCTGATCGCGATGGACTCTCCGCGCGAAATTTGCTTGTTTGCTAGATTCACGCACGCGGTTTCTTTAAATTCTCCAATATTACTAGAAACTCGCACACTCGATATTGGCACAAATAAACCGAATTACTTAGTTACACTGTACTCAGGCTCAAACAGTCTTTTCTACAATCAATTCTACAATGATTCACTGTAATGGCTTCACATTGTTCTTCACTCAACAATATATTATAAACTATTAACACTGGAGTTTTCGGTACTTTCTCTCGTTGGCGATAACGCAATAATTCACTGTACTCACAAATGATTATTCACTGAATGAACATAGACATATATATGGTATATAAATCAATCATCAATACATGGACAATAAATAGTTTCTGGGCACATAGCCTAACCTCCAAATACTGGCATAATATTATATATAATTCACCACTATATGTTCATATCAAAATCTATAGAAAGATATACACAACACAGTAAATTTATCACTGGTTCTTGGTGTCTGTACACCACCAATAATCAACATGAATATTACAAGCACTCTTGATAGTACTGTCTAGCACCCTGGTGCTTTACCATGACATAAGTGAGACTTGCTCACGACATATAAAATCTTCAGGCTAGATAATATAGCCGAATAATATAGCTAACTAAAGGGGAATGGGGAGGGAACTAGAACCACCTACTTCACCCTATCCTCCGATGAGAGTCGAGATGTAGCTCCTGGTCCTCGTGTCGGGAACGCCCCCACACTACACGTCGTCGTGTCCTACCAGAGCCTCTCGTCGTCCCACCGTTTAGCGCGTCGTCTCCGTGCCTCCTCACTGCAGGTCCGTCCTCCTTCTTGACTTCTTGAAGGTTGGAGTCGGTCTCCTGGCCGTCGTCTTCTCCCAGCAACGGCTGTCGCCTACGTCTCAGCTGCAGTCGTTCGGTTTCCCCCAAATAGTCCTCTCTTCCTCAGCTACCCAGTGGCTCTGTCTGCCACTACGCTGTCACGAACTGGTGAATTGCCACAGACGTCAACATACGTCACTGCACGGCTTCACTGCTACTGGCACAGTACCTGACTGGAGCACTTGTTGCTCAAATAACCGTCAATTCCCTCTTCTGGTTCAACACATGAACTAGGGAAGACTTCTCAGAGTACTGGCGGACTTCAGGTGACGCGTAAATCCACGGTAGTGGGAAACAGCTGTCCGACAGACAGGACCACTCGTCGCACGTCCGACCTCTATGACGTGTCGTGTCTGACTGATGGCGCCAGCCCGGCGCGCTGGCCGGACCCCCTTCCTTCGTGACGTCACTTTCGCCACGGGAGGTTTTCATTGGCTCCCGGTGCCACATTGCTGTCGGTGACCAATCCGGTGCCACTGACGTCACACGGTTTTGGCGGGAGATCAGGGAAGCCAGCGCCATCTTGGCTCCCTAAAGGGCCTAAACCACAGGCCAAAATATTACTATTTCACAAATTTCTCGGCTCTCCGAGAACACTTCACTCTCTCCCATATATCAAATTGTAGCCTGCAACGTAGAGAACGCTTGGGAAACGTAGACATGACTCTTACTGCAGGCGTGGGGGAATTATAAGGGGGGGAACTCCGTCACATACCCCTCCCCTTAAAATAAGAGTCATGTCTCGTCAGTGTATGCGGGATAGGGCGTCCGCTACTACGTCGTCCTTCCCCTTGATGTGCTTGACCTTGATCCTTGTCAGACTCTCAGTGCGGGTGAGACTGGTGCCGTCCGCCCTGGACCACTTACTTTCCTCCTCCGGGAGTTCTCGGTCCCTCGGTACACTCAGACCCGTCTTCCGCTGGGTCTCTCGGGACATCGTTCCGTCCTGCTTGGCGGCTCTTCCTTCCACAGTGAAGAAAGGTCTCAGGCGGTCTGCGCGACACACCTGTTTCTTTCGGGGTCCATCCGGCTTCCCAATCTCGTACAACACTGGACCCAACCGTCGCAGCACTCGGTATGGTCTCTTGAACCGCGACCTGGTCACTCTACCTTTACCTGGCAGCACAACCAATACTTGGGATCCGATCTGAAAATCCCTCTGCGCAGCTCTCCTGTCGTACCACTTCGACATCTTACGTTGCGCCTTCTTCAGGAGTTTCCTAGCCAGTTTCTTCGCTCGAGTGAGACGTTCTCTGAACTTCTGGACATATTTATTCACCGTTCCCACGGTCGCTCCTGGTGTCCATCGTTCCTTCATCATGGATAGCATGGTATATATAATATAGATAAACGGAAAGTAAGCCTTCTCAGGACCCACACGGCCTCCTTCGGCCTTACTAACCAATTCGGGGAACTCCTCTTGCTGTAACTCTCCGAGACGAGTGCGGTTTACCCCTGGAGAACTGGTGAGTGTCACCTGCAACTCACCATTCGGGCTACTTTCGCCCTCCGCTCGTCCTCCGGGTCCTACGCAGAGGTGATCTGTTCCCAGGCTGTCAGTCGACTCCTCAGCCCCATCAGATCCACAACCTCCTGGTTCTTCGCGTTGTCTCGGTGTCACAGTACAAACTGGTATCGCCACCGGTGCGATTCCCTTCTCGTCCCCACAGGCGTTCAAATCTTCGCCTGTCTCCTCGTGTTGTTCTGGGCACTCTTCGCCTTTCACGAGATGCGGGAGGACATATCCTCCACACGCGTCATTCCCCAAGATGACCTGCGCCTCCATCTTGGGCATTGATGTACAGACTCCCACCTCTAGGGTCTGGCAGCCATATTCGGAATTTAAAGTTACCTGGTGTAGGGGCATCCTCACTGGGCCTCCCACAGTGGCCACCCGTGCCACCCCCACACTGGTACTTTCGTAACCCTCGGGGAACAGGGTTTCACTTACCAGGGTAAAGTCAGCCCCGGTGTCTCTTAGCATCTTCACGGGGATGGGGTCTGCGACCCCCATCCTTACGGTTCCTTGACACATGAATGGGTGAACTTTCTTCTCCCCATTCAGCACGGGTTCATCCCGCACTCCCTCGGCCCTCTGGTCCTCGAACATCACTAAAGCAACGTGTCCCCGTTGCTTAGGGCGTCTGCATTCCCGCGCGACGTGTCCGAATATTCCGCAGTTGTAGCAGCGGCCCCTCGGCGGAGACCATCCGCCACCGCTCGCCTTAGCACTGCCTCCAGAGACCGTCACACCCTGTGTCTTTCCCGCCTCACTTGTCGTTTCTTTCCCTGCAGTAACAGTTCCCGAGCTCTCAGCTTGGTTCTCCCCTATCGGCTCTACAACACCTTTTGTTCCTCGGGTGTTCCAACTTGAGAAATGGGGCTTGGGAGAACTCGCTCCTGTCCTCCATCCATCCGTCCTTCTATAACTCCGATCGTTTCCGACGTATGCGGGTGGTCGGTTCTGTCCCTCTCGGCGTGGGCGTAGGGCTTCTTCTAGCATGTCGGTCCGGTCGGCTGCGGCCCTCAGGTCCTTTATGTCCGCCTCCTTTACCCTCATCCTGATCTCAGGAGAGAGCACGGACATAAACTTTTCCATGGCCATTAGTTCCTTGACCTCTTCGACCGACCTTGCTTCTTCAGAGTCCAGCCACTTAAGGAGCTTTCTTTCTATGTCCCTCGCCGTCTCCGCATATGACTTTCCTGGCAACCGGGTACATTCTCTAAACCTCTTTCTGTAACACTCTGGCGTGAGCTTAAAGGAACGGAGCACAGCTCGTTTTACCGCATCGTAGTTAGTGCATTCTTGGAAGTCGAGCATAGTGAAGGCTTGGCGAGCTTCACCTGTGAGCCTCCCTTGGACCAACTCCGCCCACTCCGCCCTCGGCCACCTCTTCATAGCAGCAACTCTCTCAAAGTGATCGAAGAAACTTTCGGCTTCACTAGGCACAAAGACCGGCAGGTCTCGTTCCCTCACTCGTCGGTCTTCCTGTGGCGGGGCAGGGGCACCTAGTCCCAGTTCAGCTCGCTTCAGCTCCACCTCCTGGTTGGCTTCTATTTCCATTTGTCTCAGCCTAACTTCTTGCTCTCGTTCTTCCCTGCGTAGCTGTGCTTCTCGTTCTTGCTCTTCCCGGCGCAGCTGTGCTTCTCGCTCTTGCTCTTCCCGGCGCAGCTGTGCTTCTCGCTCTTGCTCTTCCCGGCGCAGCTGTGCTTCTCGTTCCTCACGCTTCGTCTGTGCTTCTCGCTCTTGCTCTTCTTTGCGCTGTTGTGCCTCTTCTCTCCTCAGCTGCGCTTCTGCTTCTCGCTCTTCTTTGCGCTGCTGTGCTTCTCGCTCTTCTTTGCGCTGCTGTGCTTCTTCTCTCCTCAGCTGCGCTTCTGCTTCTCGCTCTTCTTTGCGCTGCTGTGCCTCTCGCTCTTCTTTACGCTGCTGTGCCTCTAGCTGCAGCTTCATTATTTCCAGCTTAATGCTGTGCCTGCTGCCGCTGGATCCCCTGCTGCTTCCACCAATACTCAGGTGCTCACCCTCACTGGCAGGTGTTTGGGGCCGTTCCTCCCCCAAAGCTTCGTCTCGAGCCTTTAGCTGAGCCATTATCTCTAGTCTTCTTTCACCAACTCGGGCAGATTTCAGCTTTATTCCAAAATGATCCGCTATAGCCTGTAACTGTGCCTTGGTGCACTCTTCCAGCACCTGTTCGTCTCTAGAGTCAATAAACCTCGCTACTTTATCATCCTCCATCTTGTGCTACGAGTGTTAACCTGCACCTGATCTCTAACACCACTACCAAGTACCACCACTGCAACCTTTACTTCGATCGGAATCCTGGCAAGGTCGCCAATGTTGGGGTTTCCACCTCTCTATTATTCTCTACCCTTACTCTGGGGTGAGCAATAGTTATGCTCAAGGTAACTCACCGTAGCCCTGCGGGTCTTCCCTCGATCCTCACGGCGCCACTGCACGCCAGGAGAGTCTCCCAGTCAATCTTAACGGCCTCTTATTAAGAAAGAGTGAGAACACGACTCGATCACATCGACCGTCGTGTGCCCTCCCCAACAATAGGGCTCTACGGTTAATCACAAAGTCGCCAATTGGTGTTTAAGGTGGCCAATAACACCATCAGTGGACTGGTGTATTAAGTGGTAGCCTTGGCAAGGTCACACTCAAAGATCAGGAATCAGGCAGGTACTTGTTGTTATCACTATGTTTACCAGTATAATATAGCCACAAGATCAATGGAGGGAATGATAAAAACACTAAGATAGTTTTGTATTTTACTTAAAATGTATGAAAGATGTCACAAAGCCAAATAACAACAAATAAATCAGCAAATCCTGACGCGGCCGGAAGTTCCCCACGAATAGTCCGCGATCATTAGGTGGCAACACCTCCCCCTCCTCATCAAGTGTCAAGAACAGCTGATCGCGATGGACTCTCCGCGCGAAATTTGCTTGTTTGCTAGATTCACGCACGCGGTTTCTTTAAATTCTCCAATATTACTAGAAACTCGCACACTCGATATTGGCACAAATAAACCGAATTACTTAGTTACACTGTACTCAGGCTCAAACAGTCTTTTCTACAATCAATTCTACAATGATTCACTGTAATGGCTTCACATTGTTCTTCACTCAACAATATATTATAAACTATTAACACTGGAGTTTTCGGTACTTTCTCTCGTTGGCGATAACGCAATAATTCACTGTACTCACAAATGATTATTCACTGAATGAACATAGACATATATATGGTATATAAATCAATCATCAATACATGGACAATAAATAGTTTCTGGGCACATAGCCTAACCTCCAAATACTGGCATAATATTATATATAATTCACCACTATATGTTCATATCAAAATCTATAGAAAGATATACACAACACAGTAAATTTATCACTGGTTCTTGGTGTCTGTACACACCAATAATCAACATGAATATTACAAGCACTCTTGATAGTACTGTCTAGCACCCTGGTGCTTTACCATGACATAAGTGAGACTTGCTCACGACATATAAAATCTTCAGGCTAGATAATATAGCCGAATAATATAGCTAACTAAAGGGGAATGGGGAGGGAACTAGAACCACCTACTTCACCCTATCCTCCGATGAGAGTCGAGATGTAGCTCCTGGTCCTCGTGTCGGGAACGCCCCCACACTACACGTCGTCGTGTCCTACCAGAGCCTCTCGTCGTCCCACCGTTTAGCGCGTCGTCTCCGTGCCTCCTCACTGCAGGTCCGTCCTCCTTCTTGACTTCTTGAAGGTTGGAGTCGGTCTCCTGGCCGTCGTCTTCTCCCAGC